>NC_143574.1:22805080-23108709 GCF_054136105.1 Typopeltis vanoorti | reverse complement strand
TCTTTTGCAGATTATTCAAGTATAGAGGATACCACTATTCTGTTCAACAATGAGGCATTATTAAAAATTATCTTTTTAATAATGATAATTTTTAATAATAATAGTTTCAGTGAAATTACAATGAATCATCTTTTACATGCATGCGGAATCATCTCAATAAGAAACATCCATTATCCCTCACCTATATTTTTAGAGAATATTTTTAGGAAGATGACCACCTAGATGCCATACTATTTCATGTCTTTTGCCAAGTCAAATTGGCTTCATCAAGGTACAATACATAAGTAAGGATGCATGCATACAGGCAACAATACACAAGTGAATGAAACAGAAGTGAAGAAACACAGCAAGGTTTAAAGTTCTAAACTGCACCACCTAAGCAGGTTTGACTGGATAATGGCTGCTTGTCTCTGAAAAATGCAAGCAGTTTTATGCATTCAAATTTACTGAGAGGTTAGGACAGTTTCCAAGGAACATCTTGTAATTATTCCTGTGAAATAAGGTGGCCTTTTTTTCAGCAGAATGCGTTGCAGTGTACTGAGAAGATTCTGTCACCATATTTCACAAAAGCAAATACAGATATGAAACATACTTCCTTGAATCTTCCTGTGTTTTAGGTTATATATATATATATATCCTAAGTACAATTCAATAAATCTGGATGCCTTACATCCAGGAAACATTCATCCTCAATCCATCATGCTCCCAATCAAGACCGTACATATGAAATTTAGGTTTCCACTTCAGTCTCAGTTACTCATATGCATGTAATGTTCCCTGCTGATGTCAATTTGACTTTGGAAAAATACAGAAAATAGTAATGAAATTATTTTAGTTATATTATCTGCATTGCTGTCTCTGACTTAAAAAAAAACAAACCTCTTATAAGTAACATATAAAGTATATGCTTAAGTACAACACTCGAGGCAGAGAGATATTGGATGGACACTATATTAATACCACAATATTGTGATATCTATATATTTCCCACTCTCCCTTTTATTTTTTAAGCATTACATTTCTGGCAAATGATCACAACAAATTACTACAATGACCAAGGCATGCAGAGATTAACAGTTTCACTGCACAGTTTAGGTAAGACTACATCTGGTACACATTGTGAAAATATAATCACCTAGTCTGCAGAGTAAAAGATAAAACATGAATATTTTTAGGAAGAATAAAGGAATATAATCCAATATGATGGACTTGCATCATATGACTAAAATCAGTGTCATGGGCAGATGGACATGGATATTTGTTAAACACAGCTAAATTTTGAACTCAAATTTAGAAATGAACAGCTGCAATATGACACTGGCAAGACTCTGCTGCAAGAAGAATAAAAGATAAAGAACCATGATGTAATAAAAAGTTCTGAAGGCATACTGCAAAAAATAATGAAGACAATGCATAGGTTTGCTGTTATGGTGAAGGAAAAATAGGGAGATGATTGGTGTCACTTGTACAAGGGTTTGATTGGACATCAGATCTAAATCTGTGACAGATTTAATTGCCTTGTTTTCATTATTATTATTATGTGACACCTCCAAGAAGTCAAAAGACTCATAGAGGGAGGGCACCCACTCTACAACTCCTTGTTTCCACCACTCAATCAACCAACTACAACGAAATGCATCATCTACACCAACACCATCTACTACCCACCACCATTAGTATTTTCACAGACAATCACAAATATAGATGCCCATGGCAAGATTCAAACTCGCAGCTTTAGGCTGGAGAGCCAACCAGGCCAGCATGGCATGAATATTTAAAGCAATTAGTTTGAAATGTTGGTTACAAAGGCCGAATGAAGGAATATAATCCAATATGATGGACTTGTATCATATGACGAGAATCACTGTGTTATGGGCAGATGGACATGGCATGGCAACAGAAGTCTGAGAAAGGGATGTATGTTCAGGAAACAATTTCAATGCTGTGAAATGTAATTTATGAGGTTATCCTGAAAAAAGTATAAATTGCAAAACTTTAAAAGAGATATGATTATGATAACATATATAAATTAGTACAAATTAGTACAGGTTGAGTGATTATTATATGGTACTTCAACTATGGAGATATAGACTGGAAGGAAGAAAATGAAATATATACATATACTGAGAGATGTGTGGCTGTTCACAGGATCAGAAAACTATCCATAACCAAGGTGGCCACACTCCTTCAATAGGAGGCAGTGTGGTCATGTGGTCTTGACTTGGGGGTGGGGGGGGTTGTAAAACATGAGGAATATTCAAGAAAGGGTAGACAAGCTTAGGGAGAAGTTTAAATTTGTGCCATGGTATAATAAAGAAAGGAAGGACGTCAGTAGCGCATGGGAGATAGTTTTCATGGGTCATCTCGAGGAAGCAATATTAAATTGTATACTGAAGGTAAGGAAGGAGGGGGGGGATATCAGGCAGGAGTTAGATGGTTGAGTAATATCATTAGGCATGAGCTGCAGAAGAAGAAAATGATGTGGAGGGTATATAAAGAGAAATGGTGTACCAGCAAACTCAAGAAGTACAAGGCTCAGGCAAGAAAGCTGACCAGCATGGCAAGGAAGGCAAAATCAGATTACAAGAATCTTGCCGAGAAGGCCAAAGGAAATCCCAAACAATTCTTTCATTATGCGAAAGTAAGAGGAAGATTAACCTTAATGAGTGATGATGGTCACAAGGTGACAGAAGCAGATAAAATAGTTGAGTTACTCAGTGACCACTTTGTAAGTCTATATCATCCATGTGAGGTTACTGCTGTGACATATGATAGACACAGATGTGGGAAGTGTTTTCACTTGGCTATGCTACCCATTACATATTTGGTTTAATCCTTTATTCAAGTGTCCTTTCCATAATGCATAGCATTATACATACCCATAAGGATATGTGCTTTGCATTATGGGATACTAAGGCAAGTGATCAGAACTTATACCATCTTTACCACTAGTTGCCCCAGTTCTGAAAATATTTCAGGTGCAAACTTTGTTTACACTTGGATAAAGGATTAAACCAAATACGTAATTGACAGATGTGGGAACACAGGTGGATGAACTGGAGGTTCTTAGGATATTGCAGGATTGCCATGTAAATACAGCTGTGGGATTAGATGGAATATCAGTGTAGGTTTTGTGAAAATGTGCAAAATTCTGCTGAATTTTGCAAAAACATCTGAAAGAATACCACATGGAACTATTATACAAATTAGAACAAATGGGGGATGGATATGACACTGGTTATGTGGATAAGAGAGCAGCTGCTGGGAAGATATCAAAAAGTGATATATGGAGGGGCAGAATCAAGGCAAAAACAGGTAACTAGTGGTGTGCTGCATGGGTCAGTGCTAGGACCATTACTATTTAATTTGTACATAAATGATATAGGAAATACCTAAAAGAAAATATTCAGATGTTTACTGATGATGCAAAATTAGGCAGAGTAATAATTAATCAAAGCAATGGGTAAATGATAATGGTATCAGTTAATGTGGAGAAATGTAAAGTTATGCATTTTGAAATAAATAGATTACAAGCTGTGTACCATATTGATGGAACTGTACTCCAGGAAATAGAAGAAGCTAGATTTAGGGGTGGTGGTAGACAGAGTTAAAGTTTAGAGGACATACTGCTAAGGCAGCTCATAAGATTGCTTGGCTATTGAAGAAAACACTAACAAGTAGAGATAAGGAAGTTGTTATTCCTATTTATAAGGCCTTGATGCATCCACATCTGGATTACTGTATACAGTCTAATCTCCTGGGTTTCTTGGGAAGATTAGGAAGCAGTGAAGAAGATCCAGAGGCAAGCAACCAAGATGATGAGTGGTCTGTAGAATATTCCCTATGAGAATAGATTGAGGGTGTGTGTGTGGATTGCAGAGGCTGATAAGAAGAAAAGAGGGGATATGATAGAAACATCGAAGTTGCTTAAAAGGTTTTAGAGCATTGATGCAGAGGAAATGTTTCAGCACTTGGCCTGAGGCCAGAACAAGAGATCATCATGGAAGTTAAATTAAAGGATTAGATTTTTTGCTTGGAAAGTTGTGAATGCATGGAATTGATTGCCAGAGTCAGTTGTGAGTGCTTTGTCTGTTAAATGGGTGGAAGGAGAGGTATGTTACATTGTGCAGATAGGTTGCATCTCCTGCAATGAGTCATTGGACTCCATGGAGGAACCTGTACAATAAATTATTGAAAGGAGCTAGGAACAACAGCCCATCCCTGGAAACTGTACAGAGGTATGGTAAGCAAGAATATAAAGAATAGATTTCTTGTATGAAGAGTAGTGAGCAACTGGAGTCTATGCAAGAGAGAATGTTGTCAGTGCAAGAAATGTGAATGAATTTAAAGCATGACAGCTATTACATTACACAGGATGTGTCTCCTACGAGGAGTCTTGCTTCCATGTTTTAAGTTGTGAGGGATTTTCATCCGATTAATCCAGGGCTGATTATTTACAGTGAAAGACGATGGTGAGAAAGAGAAAACGGGCTACCCTCGCAAGCTATAGAAAGATATCATACGAGAGGCCCAAAATATTAGTTTAGTCTTTTCCTGAATCTTTTAATTAACCTTGTTCAGAATCTTTTCTTACTATTTCTGAAGCAATTACGTGACTTACGGAATAGTCCCAGAAAAAGTTCAGCATACGACTATTAACTATAATACATATTCCGCATAATTATAATTGAAACTTACCACCACACACTAAAAAATAAGATCCCAGTACTAGAGAATACATAACCATTGCGGAAGGTTGATGAAGCCATGTCGGCCTTTTAAGTTTTATGTGTGGTACTTCTAGAACATAAAAAGGAACACTATATAGCAACTCCATCATCTCACATGCAGACAGCCTACATCCACTTGACTACAGGAAGTTGTCATCACAGGTTGTATCGAACGGTCGCAGCAGTGCTTTTGATCAATATGATTGGCCGCCGGAACCTATTATTACTAGAAATTCAGAATTATTATATAGGCATAATATAAAAAGTTTTAAATTATTCCCTTCTTTAATTAAGTAACTTCATTAGTGAAAATAGACGTTTATCAGTCAACTGTTCACTTAATTTGGGCTGCCATATTGCAGCCACGAATGCACACCTTTCTAGCCTAAAATGCCAACTAATCAGAAGATGGTAAATGACTTTGGTGTCCTGGGGATTTACGACCACTTTGTTTGGGAGTCTCAAGTCGATATTGCCAAGTGTTGTTCAAAAAACAAAGTTTGTGGTTTCTGCCAGCCCTTTCTTCATATGTGTGTGTGAAGCGAGCGCGAATCCCATGCCCATGCTGAGCACACTGAAGGGCATGCTCTATAGTGTGCTAAAAACTCCTTAAGCTATGCTTCAGTATCGAAACAAGTTCATATCCAACGAATCCTAAACGAATGGGGAAAATCTGCAGGCCGGTACTATGTCAAGATCAGTTCGCGAATAATCATGCTTCTACTTGCTCTACTAAGTTGTGTCTGGAGAGGGTCTGTATATTATTAGTACCCTAAAACCCCATGGAATCAAAGACTCATCTATGGGGTTCCTTTGTCATACACACAGCTCATCATACCGCACCTTCAACACATTCAAGTTCTCTGCAGACACCGCACTTTCAGGCATTCCAATCGTTCTCAACTCCACATGCAAAAAACGTGCTTCTCACTTCCTTGTTCGCCCTCATTATATAGCTTCCAGGGATGACCTCTTGTTCTCCCCTGATCTCTAGCGGATAGGAGATTGCATATCCCCCATATGCAATCTCCTATCCTCTAGACTCTGTAAATTGCATTTTTTTCACCCTTTCCTCATATTCAAACTACTTTAGTCTAGTCAGTCGCCTCAAGACCTCTCTCTAACATCCCTTCATGCTTTTCAAAACGGTGACAAAATCTGTGCACAGTATGCCTAATTAGCCTTATACAATGGAACAAGAATTTCCTTATTTCTACAAGTCAGTGTCCTCCATATAATTCCCAGAATTTGTTGTGTTATCCACCATCACCCCAAATTTCAAAACCTTACATTTTGCAATATTGAACTGCCATCCCCATTCCGTGCCCATTCAATCAACCTATTCGAGTCCTCTTGAAAGACCACAACATCTGTCCTGCTCCTTATAGTTCGTCACAACTTTGCATCAACTGCAAACAACTGAATATCCATAACAAATCTTTCCCAATACCATTAACATACACATTAAACAGCAATGATCCAAAAAAAGATCCCTGAGGCACACCACTAGTCACTTTGCTCTTCTGGAATATTGCTCCCCCATACGCAACTTGCTAATACCTACTAGATAGCCAATTTGTGATCCAGTGCATGTGACTAGTCTAATATCCAACCAAACCACTCTAGTTTGCATATCGACTTATGATGTGGTAATATATCAAAAGCTTTTGCAAAATCTAAGTACCCTGCTGTGTATCTATCTCCTTTGTCCCATGAAGACATAAATTTATTGTAATAAGTAAAGAGATTTCATGGAGCCTGTGTAGCTCAGTGGAAGTGGCGCTTGCGTCCTCTGCGCTTGGTCGCTTGAAGTCAGACTTAAGTTCAAGTCTAGTCTCCGACTGGAGGAACCTTTTCTATGCCTTTCTTCGACCGATTCCCGAGTTAGTCGATCTCTGGCATGGGCAAGCTGGTTTTTTCCCTACCGGATACTCGGGTTTTTCATGCCATAAACTCAAGAAAATCGACCGTAGTACCGACATTATGTCAGACAGTAACATATCTTGTTAGGGATTAGGTACCAAGAGATGGCAGCACTTGTTTGCCAGCCTCTTCATCGGTGGTTGCTATAATTAGTGCTGGACATGGGCCAGCTATCTCTGATTGGCTACCGGTGGAGATTGAACTGCCCACTCAGTCTCCAAAAGCTAGATAGGGTTAAAAGGCCTCGCCTATTCCCTATAAGGGAATAAAAGGCGTTAGCTGATTTTTGTAAAGAGATTACTAAAACATGACCTCCCTTTAGCAAATCTAATCTTCCATCTAGGAAAATACCTTTGTTCTCAACCCAATTCTGGATCCTGCTTCTCACTAGCTCTCCAACCCTTTAAAAAACAACTGACACACAGATAGCTCTATAGCTTGATGCTTGAATTCTGTCACCTCCTTTAAGAAAAGGCACAATGTTGCCTTTATTCCCCTCCTATGGAACTTGACCCAGTCCAAGAGTCATATTAAAAATATATGTCAAGGCATGTGTCAACTCCCTGGCACATATTTCAAAATACGTGGTGATATATTATCAAGGCCCATACCCTAATTAACATCAATTCTCCATATACGTCTTGCTCACTTACAGTCAGTCTCTCCTCCTCATCATCAACTGCTCTCAAACTCCGTGATGTCACATTCACAAGAATGAAAGACCTTTATGGACTTCTCATTAAATATCTCAACTATGTTTTCTGTAGCAGTTGTTCTTTTACCATTAACTCCAATCGGTGTCATCCTTCTCCAATAATTTTTTTAATGGTTACATATGGAAAGAACTCCCTAGGATTCTTTTTGGCTTCATTAGCTAACTGCTGGTCATACTTCACTTTTGCTACCTTTATGAATCAAGTCACCCTCCTTTCTTGTTCTTTGTAATCCTCATGGAATTGATTATTACCACATCTCCTATGCTGTCTCCATGATGTCTTTTTCCTCTGTGTCGCCTGCTTAATCTCATCGTTCATTCATTTCATGCAGGGAGGAATGGAGGCCACACAATGGAACAGAAACTGTGTGTGTGTGTGCGTGCGCGCATATGTGAAAAATAAACTCTAATCCAAAAAAACGAATTAAACAACTAACACTCAAAGAAAAATTTACAAAAAGGAATACAAACCCGTTCTTTTTTAAATCATATCCACTTGACCACTGTCCTTCATTTTAGAGATTTAAAAATATGCACCACTACTTACAAACATCTAAAACTAAACTATAATTCTTAAGAGAAACTCTACTAACACACAAACCCTCTATAGTCCACCTCAACTTCCCAACTATGCTCTGAACGATCCTTTTCACTACAAGGGAGAAACCTGTGTGTTTATCCCAGAGAATGGCAAGCATTGAATCCGCTCTCTACGATTTACTGTGAATAAAATTTTTATTACCTCATTCAGTTAAATTCATTGCTCTGTCCATATAGCGATTTTAATTGTGAGAACTACTTTTTCACTATTTTTTTTAACATGCTTGATTCTCTACAGTTCACATACCCAAACAATGAGGTTGTTTTATGAAGACTTCAAATTTCGCAATACAGAATGACTTTCTTTCTCCAATTTCGCCGATGAAGCAAGCAGAGACACAGATGTTTTCGACATCACTATCATTTTTTCAAAAACTCTCAAACTTCTCACCAAATACCTAATAATGCTCTGTATTTCCAACATCGTTGATTTCGTCTTGATCAGTTCTCCTAAAAAGTAGCTGTCAGATCTTTTCAGCATTAGTTGCTTGTTATCTCATCCAAATCTTATTTTCTGTCGAAAGTCCTTCACCTATTCATTCTCAATTCTTATTTATTTTTTTTTATACACTAGGCTAAGACAAATAGATTTCTACTCCTATGAAATTTTTACATTACTGTGGCTGACTATTGTTTTTTGCTCTTCGCCAGACATCTAGCGGGGAAACTGACCACTATAGTACCAAGGCTCTTGTCAGATAACCAAAAATGAAACAATTCAGAAAGTAAAACGTATGCTGCAAAGAAAAAGATGTTGAATTGATCGATGGTTGAAAGGGGGAAAAAAGTACTCCAGGGGGAATGATTGACTATTGTTTTTTGCTCTTCACCAGACATCTAGTTCAACTAAATAAATAATTAATAATTCTTACTGGAAAAGGCCACTTCCAATATCTCAGCGGAAGTGGCTCTTGCATCCTCTGTGCTAGTTCCCTCGAAATCAGAACTTAGGTTCAGGTCTAAGGTGACCATACGTACCAGTTTGAATGGGAAAGTACCGTTTTTTTTTTCATATTTCCCGGCAGTCCCGTCGTGTTTATAAAAAATGTCAATTTTGTCCCGTTTTTAATAAAAACGATAAATATACTTTAATATTTGTCAATCTTAAATTATTATTCATAACCTATAATCGTATATCAATATCAAGGATACCAGCAAAGGTTGGTCGAGCGTCTGCTACTAATGGCTCGCAAAAAGTTAAGCAGGTTTGAGCGCGGTTAGTAGTTAAAAGGGATCCAAATCGTTCGATGGTGGTGGCACGTTCTCCCTCGATGAATCTTTGGGCTCCCTGGAGGTGTCACATAATAATAATAATACCAGTAATTTGTAGAATCATGGAGTCGCATTGTTCGATGCTAAATATCGATATCTGCAGTGATTTATTCAGAGGGGAAAAAATAATAATAAAAATACATGTTTACAACACTTGCATATCTCAGATGCTGCGTGTGTTCTGCTGTAGCGTTAGGTTTTGTTTTGCCTATATGCTAACCGGTGGCCTTGTTGTTCATTGCCGGTGGTTTAAATTTGATATTTTTTTAAAGTTTTAATCTTATTTTTGAAAGTTTTAAGTCTATTCAAACAGCAGTTTTAATGGCGATCTTCAAAAAGAATTCAAATTTATTAAACTGGACAAGCTGTGTAGTGATGGAACGAAAGTGGTATGCGAACATTGTAATGTCCATTTTTTCGTTGCTCATGGAGGCATATGCGACATCAAACAACATCTACGTAGCCAGAAACATAAGCATGCTGAAAATACTCTGGTTTAGTTAAAAACATCAGCTCATTTATGATGAGACGTGATGGTGATAGCGAAAGCGATAAAATTGCAATTGGCGCTCTTGTTGCCTATCATACTATGCATCACGGCCAAAGTTTTCTCACAAATGATTGCTTGTCGCCATTGATAAATAAAATTTATGAACCAAAAGTTTCTTCAGCGCGTACCAAATCAGAAGCAATAATTATCAAAGTTTATCACCATACATATTCTGCGAAGTAATAGAGGATTTGAATAAAATCAAAAAGCGTTATAGTCAGTTTAAATGCATCAAACAAGGAACTAAGTGACAAATTTGCCTTACAGAACAAATTTGTTGCATTGTGTGCAAATAACACGAACACCAATTTAGAGGTTGCAAAGGACTTGACAAAAATAATGTGTGGCAAAAACTTGAAACCGAACTGAAAAGGCAGATTATTGGTTGTGGAGCACACATTATACACAATTGCCTCCAGAGTGCTGTCGACTGTTTACCAATATATATATATATATATATATATATATATATATATACACACACACACACACAGGGTGTCCCAAAATTCACGCAACAAGTAATTTTGATAGAAAACACAGGTTTTTAATTAAAAATTGTAATTTCTTATTGATTCATAAAGTATACAGTATAGGGTTATGCATGGAATAGCATATCGGGTAAATGGCCTCCACGGCTTTGCTAACACATACGCCCTCTTTTGTCGAAATTTTCCATGACCGTTTTGCATAAATGTGGCTGATTTCGTTGATACGGCGCTCAATTTCCTCCTTCACGGCGTGGGTGTTGGTGGGCTTGTTGGCATAAACCTTAGACTTCAAAAAACCCCAAAGAAAAAAGTCCAAAGGCGTGAAGTCACATGATCTAGGCGGCCAATTCTGATCTCCAAAACGGGAAATTACATGACCAGTAATTGACTCATGAATTGTTTCTCGGGCTGTATGGCATGTGGCACCGTCTTGTTGAAACCACATGTCGTCCACATCCATATCTTGCAATTTAGGCACAAAAAACTGGATTATCATTATTATTATTATTTTAACGGTGTCTCCATGGAGTCAAAAGACTCATCGCGGGAGACCCGACATTGACACACTAACCATTATTTACACAATACCTGTCATACCTCTCCTTAAATTCATTCACAATTGAAGCATTCACAACCAGTTCTGGCAAAGCATTCCACCCATTCACAACCCTCCAAGTAAAAAATCTAGTCCTAACACCCTTGTTAACCACACTCTTACACAATCTCCAGGGATGACCCCTCGTTCTCTCACATCCTGCATTGGTCTTAAGAATATCATCAGTATCAATCCTGTAAAATCCCTTTAACAATTTAAATACCTCTATCATATCTCCTCTCCTACGTCTATCAGCTAGTTTTTGGAGCCCACAGATCATCAATCTATCCTCATAGGGAACATCCCACAGACCTGCAACAATCTTTGTAACCCTCCTCTGAATCCTTTCTACCACTTCCGCATCACCAAGAAATCCTGGCGACCAGATCTGTGCACAATAGTCCAAATGCGGCCTTATTAATGCCTTATAGAGTGGAATAATAACTTCCCTATCCCTGCTTGTTAGTGTGTTCCTCAACAACCATGTAATTTGATGTGATGTTTTGGCAATCTTAGCAATATGCCCTTTAAACTTAAGTTCTCTGTCCACAATAACTCCCAAGTCTCTTATCTCATCAACTTCCTGCAGTTCAGTTCCGTTAATATAGTAAACAGCATGCGATTTCATCCTCCCGAAGTGCATCACCCTACACTTAGCCACGTTGAACTGACAGCCATTTACCTCAGTCCATAGCGTCAGCCTATTTAAGTCATCCTGTAAAATATCCACATCATTTGAATTGATTATCGCTCTTCCCAATTTTGCATCATCAGCAAACAAGTGGATATTTCCATTCAAGGTATTTCCAATATCATTGATGTACAAATTAAACAATAGAGGACCAAGAACTGAGCCCTGAGGTACACCACTAGTCACTTGCCTTTTCCTGGACTCAGCTCCTCCGTAAACCACTCTTTGATATCTGTCCGCCAGCCATCCTTTAATCCAAATCACCATCTTCGGATCCAAACCCATTTGCTCTAATTTATGTAACAGAGTTCCATGTGGAATCCTGTCAAAAGCCTTTGCAAAGTCAAGCAGTATCACTGAGTAAGGATTTCCTTTATCCAACTCCACTGTTACTTTATTATAGAACGTAAGCAAATTACTTAGGCAAGACCTACCTTTCACAAAACCATGTTGCCCCTTATAAAGTATCATATTGCTGTCCACCCAGTCCTGAATTCTAATTTTAACTAATTTCTCCAAAATCTTAACCACCACTCCAGATATATTGATTGGTCTATAATTTGCAACATCAGTCTTAGAGCCTCCCTTGTGCAATGGAACTATTTTCCCCTCTTTCCACTCATTGGCTCTCATGTCGCAATAGCGAGCACCATTAACTGTTATTGCCTTACCAGCCGCATTTTCGAAGAAGAATGGACCGATGATGTCTCCAGCCCAAAATCCACACCAAACAGTGACACGTTGTGGATGCATTTGTTTCTCTACAATCACTCGTGGATTTTCTGAACCCCAAATGCGACAATTTTGTTGATTAACGAAGCCATCAAAATGAAAATGAGCCTCATCGCTGAAGATGATTTTGTTCGAAAAATAAGCATCCACTTGTTTCATAATCCATTCAACGAACTCTCTTCACTGTGTGTGGTCAGTAGGCTTCAGTTCTTGAGTTAATTGAACTTTGTAAGCATAAAGATGCAAATCTTTCGTGAGAATACGCTGTAGAGAGCTTCTCGAAATACCCAATTCAAGACCACGGTGCCGAATTGATGTTCCTGGACTTTCAGCAGCACTCTCAATAACTGCTTCGATGTTTTCTGTTGAACGACGGCCAGTGTATAAGATCACTAATTGATCCAGTTTCCTTGAATTTTTTAATTAATCTTTCCACAGTTGATGAAGTTAAATCGCTATTCCGACCATATTTTGTACGAAAATTGCGAACTGTAGCTACCAAACCTTCATTATTTTTAAAATATTGCTCAACAATGAAAATGCGTTGTTCTTTCGTGTTGCGCTCCATTTTTAATAACCCTGAACTGTCAACTGTCACGCTGTCTTTTTTTTCTCGTTGGCAACACTTTACCGCACAAATGGCGCTAAATTTAAATCTTGCGTGAATTGTGGGACACCCTGTCTGTCTGTGTGTGTGTGTGTGTGTGTGTGTGTGTGTGTGTGTGTGTGTGTATATATAAATATATATATACATACATGAGAGCCTGTGTAGCTCAGTGGATGTGGCGTTTGCACACCACCGCGCTAGGCCGCACGAAGGAAGTCTTGGTTTCGAGTCTAGTCGGCGACTAGAGGAAATTTTTCTAAGCCTTTTTTCGACCGGTTCCCGAGTTAGTCGATCTCTGGCACGGGCAAGCAGGTTTTTCCTCCCGGAAACTCGGGTTTTTCGTCCTGTAAACTCAAGAAAATCGACCGTAGAACCCACATTATTTCAGACATTAAATATATTGTGTTAGGGTTAGAGACCACGAGATGGCGGCACATTTGAGCCGTCTCTCTTCACTGCGTACCGCTTAATTAGTGATAGCCTTGGGCCATCTGTCTCTGATTGGGTACCAGTGGAGATTGAATTGCCCACTCAGTCTCCAAAAGTTAGATAGGGCTAAATGGCCTCGCCTACTCCCGTATATACGGGAATAAAAAAAAAAAAAAAAAAAAAAAGGCGTTAGCTGATATACATACATACAGATTTGAAGAACTGAAAAACTTTTGTGATTTTACAGGAAACAATTACACTAAATTGTTAGAGCATGGAAATACAAGATTTTTGTCCTTGAGTGCATCAATTGACAGAATTTTAAGCATGATTGATGGTTTCGTTCTCATTTTCTTTCTCAAGAAAAATATCCTGTTATGTTGCGAACATTGTTCGAAGATCCCTGTTTGAAATTGTGCTTGTCATTTGCAAGAGACCGAGTGATTACGTTACAAACATACATTAGCTTGATTGAAGAAGATATTTCAATGTTTATGGCTACAGAAGTAGCCATAAACATTAAAAATCTGGTAAACAAATTTAGACTCCAGAACATAACCCCCATCCCGTTTTGGTGAGGAAACATGGTCAGCCTATTCACGTCTAGTCGTCAAAGGAAGTCTTCGACTAGTTCCCGAGTTACTTAATCTCTGGTACGGGAATGTGAGTTTTTTTCTCAAGAAAATCAACCGCAGAACCAAAGTATTTTAGACAGTAACATATCATGTTTGAGTTAGGAACCAAGAGATGGCAGCCGCTTGTTTGTCCGTTCTTCACAGGTGTCGTATTTAATTAGTCATAGACATGGATCAGTTATCTCTGATTGGCTACCGGTAGAGATTGAACTGCCCGCTCAGTCTTCAAAAGCTAGATTGTATTAAAAGGCCTCGCCTACTCGCTACAGGGGAATAAAATGCATTAGCTAATTTATTTTATTTCTTGGTGGAATAACGATCTTCATTCATTACTGTGAGTGGCGAAAACTATTATCAACACCTTCGTTTTCCAAAAAGTCTGTGAAATCAATTAAAGAAAAGAATTTGGCAGATAACGCAAGTGGCTCGAAAACAAAACAAATACATTCGACTAACCTTGCTGTCCCATATACCATGTTATAAGATCTTCCAAAATCAAAGCATTCGACCAATCAACCAACAAGAGCAACTATGAAAACACTAACTCAGTTAAAATCTAAATGGCGAAATGTAGCAAACTTGCTTCTTACTCAAAGAGAATTCGAACTGTCTGGTCCAACACAAAGGCGTGTAAAGGTAGTGTAACTTCTGCACATCCATGTTTCACATATCCAGGAGTTATTACAATGAACACTTACTCAAAGGAAAGAGGTTGACCTCCTGATATTATTCTCCTACATTAATTAATACTTATAATCAATACTGAAGCCATTTTAGCCATATATAACTTTTTAAAGACTGAGGGAGAAGTATATCTCTGGCCATTATCACTAACTATAAATGGTATCCAGTGAAGAGATTGCAAACAAGTGCCGAGTATCGAGTATCGAGTAGTCCTTAACACTACCGAATTATATTCATCTCTGAAATTGTATGGGATCTACAGTCGAGTTCCTTGAGTTTACGAAATGAAAAACTATCGTCTCTGAAAAACAAAAAACCGAATTTTCCCGTTGTAGAGTTTGACTAACTCAGAACCAGTTGAAGAAAGGCTTAGACAATTTCTTCCAGTCAGCGACTAGAATTAATCAAACTTAGAATGGTCCTTCTTTGGGTGGCCTAACACTATTGATATGAATATAGTTTCCATTGGTTAACACAAGCTTTTCTCAATTGTCAATCTCCTAATATATAAATACCAAATTCATTCTACCTCAGAATAATGTTATCACATATGGGATGGTACACCTAAATCCTCTCCGAAAATCCTTTATATCTATAGAAGGCAATGCGATGAATTGGTGAATCTTTGCAAACAGACTGACTCCCGTTACATATTGCTTTTTGCATCTACACATATTTTCATTGGCGCTCTTTCACCTAACTGATAGATACCATCCTTCCACTGTGCTTCAAACCTACAGACACATGATCGGCTGTGGATCAACAATCATTACTTGTCAAATGTGCTGAACAACATCTCATCTCTCATATCCTGTATGCCTATGCTGTAGCAAAGTTTCCCTGAGGACTATCATTTCCCGGTGTTTAAAAAACATGTCAACTGTTGTGTGCGTCATATTCTTTCTTGACATGCCCATGCACAGTACTGACATGATTTCGGTTCTGCAATGTATTTTGCGTGTTGGTGAGTAGATACATCCGTAACTCGATTGCAGTACGACGACCTTTTATTTGGAATAGCTGGATTTGAATCGCGTCTATCACTTAGGACTTTTTCGGGTCTTTTTAATCAAATAGGATTTAGCCAGTCACGTGCGAAAGCAGAACAAATTTCTCAGTTTTCAAGCGGGCATACCGGCTCCGAGAACATACAGATCTAAAGACTTGTCCATAGGGTACGCATCAGCATTTTATGACGGTTTTATTAATATGCTGAGATCTCTAATCAGGGGACCACTCATCCTATGGCATGGAAGTGTTAAATATATAATATTAAGAGATAAATCTCCAAGAAATCAGCGATTCATTCAGGAGAGAACATGCCACTTGCACCATCGATTATAAGTTTTCTTGAATTCATTCACAATCTCCAATTCCCGATAATGCATCACTCAGTGAGAGAGATTTCTAGCTCTCATTCCCATTTTGATTGCATTCATTCTTCCCTTTGCCGCTGCTCTTTCGTGGAAAACCATTAAATGGAGTTCTTTTTTGTGAAGCATTGGTGCTTACCATAGTGTTACTCAGTGATGCACTCAAGATTTAATCTTTGGGGGGAGGAGCCGAATTGAGTAGACGAGTTGAGAATAGACACTACTCATTGCATATGACCTATGACTACGCATTCCCACCTGACTTGACCGCTAATTCATACGTAGCATAGAAATAGAAGACACGACACAACATAAATAAAAAAATAAAATTTAATTAGGAAATATTTTGGGGAAATTTTCTAGTGTGCTCCACTGGTATTGCATTTGATGCCAGAATGTCTCCATTTGTTGATCACACTGCCAGCCGCTGATTTTGGATGCTTCATTTCAGCGGTAGTGGCACGTATGTTCTTGTCTGTATGGACATGCAACCAGTGTGACAGTTCACAATGACACCTCTCTCGAAGTTCACGTCGTATTGCCATACCAATTGTATGACAATACGACGTGATAAAATACTGCTTCCTACTATCTTTCTTTACACTTGTGTTATTAACAAACCTGGAATGTTCCATAACTTCAAATAACAGGGGTGTCCGGACAATAATTGGTAGATAGTTATATATATATAACTAAAGAATATTTTTAAAATATTATTTTTTATTTATTTTCTTTTTTTCTGTATTTATTTTTTACGATTACAGTACTGTATTACATAGAAGCCCGCATAGCCCTGAGGAAACGAAGCATGAATCGCTAGCACTATGCCGCCAAAGGAAAAAAATTCTGATCGCTCAGCCAGAAAAACTTTTTATAAGCCTTTCTTCGACCAATTCTCGAATTTGATTTCTGACACAGCAAGTAGTGGTTTTTATCCCCGAAACTCAGATTTTTAATCCCATAACCTAAGCAAATCGATCATAGAGCTCACATAATTTCAAACATTAATATATATTATATTAGGACCCATGAGATAGCGTCAAGTTTCCTACAATTCTCTATCTCTCTTGTGCTAATGTTTAGACGAGTTATCTGTTATTCCCTTAGAATGGAAACTGGCTACCATACAATTTCCAAAAAAGTTAGTTATGGTTAAAATGTCTCATATGTTGCCTTTGCAGAATAAAAGCATTAGCGTTTTTTTAAAAATTTTTTGACAGGAATTAATTTTTAATGAGAATACTCTATTTAGAACATCCTTCCCCGTATGAATGCCGCATATTCTCTACTTTCGTTCATTTGCTTTAAAAAAAATCAGATAAATAACTACTTTTTATTCCTGTATAGGGAGTAGATGAGCTAGTGGGCAGTTCAATCTCCACTAGTAGCCAGAGATAGCTGGCCCAAGGCTGACACTAAGTTAAACGACACGGAGCGAAGAGACGGCTAACAAGTGCCGCCATCTCCTGGTCTGTAACACAATATTTTTAATGTCTGAAAAATACAGTGTAGGTTCGACGATCGAATTTCTTGTATTTACGGGTGAAAAACCCGAGTTTCCAGGGGAAAAAAATACCCACTTGCTTTGTTTTTTTTGCGACTAGACTTGAACCCAAGGCTTCATTTGTGTGGTCAAGTGTCGTGGAGTGCAAACCACTTCCACAAGCTCTTGCTTTAAAAAAAAAAAATTAACCTTTTTTTTATGACAATACACTCTTATATTTTATGGAAATGACCCACCCATTGGGTCGTGATCTAGTCTTCCATAGGTGTTTATAGTGTATTAATCTTATATAGATGTTTGAATCATGTTTATAACACCTATATAAGATTATATCACCCCCTGCTGGTTATTTCCATAATAAGGCCAATAGTAATTTGATAAACTAGACAATACACCCTGTTCCTTCTCTTTAATTCACTAGCTGTGTAATTTTGAAATATAATCTGAACTTGAAAAACAATAAATACCAATGCTGCTGTTTTCTCTGCAAGCTTCACAATCTGATCAGTTGAAATACATCTAAAATAAAGCGCTCTTTCTTAAGTTTTTTTTTTTTCTTTTCTAGGATTGTTTTAACTATCCCTTTCAGCTGATGAATGCATGATTTGACTACTTTGGCTACAGAATTTGTGAAAGAAGGATGTCGAATGTCACAGTATTTGAAGGAAATTATCAAGCACCAGCAAAGGTTGATAGAGCCTCTGCTACTAATGGCTCATGCAAAACGTTAAGCAAGTTTGAGAGCAGTTATAGTTGGAAGGGAACCAATCGTTCGATGCTGTTGTCACTTTCCCTAGATGAGTCTTTGGACTCCCTGGAGGTGTCATATAATATCGAGGGTGAGGGTTAGTAGTATAGTAATATCATTAAGTAGGAACTATGAAGTACAAAGAGTATGTATAAAGAGAAGGGTTATCAGCAGTCTCAGTATAAATTATGTGACACCTCCAAGGACTCATCATGGGAGGGCACACTGCTCTACTTCGCTAAATACATCTTATCCTGTCCGCTACCACTCAATTCTCCAACTACAACTAATACCATCAAAGCCATCTATCGCCCATCATCACCACCACCAATAGTATTTTTTGTCTGCAAATTGCGTGTTCTGAAGACCGAGTTGTCTGTACACAGGATGAAAAACTCGAGTTTCCATGAGGAAAAAACCTTGCCACCACCATATGAGATCAGCTAACTCACCTTCAACTGAAAAAATCCCATATAAGGATTCCCCTCGTCACAACGAGAATTGAACTGGGATCTTTTCCAATCGAAGGGCACAATGTTCCACTGTTCTTCCAATTAAATGGTGGCGATGGAGATTCTAGAACTCTCCATCGCCACCATTTAATCCACCAACTACACAGAGCCACTACTGCCATTATCGTCTACTGCCCCCCACTAGTATTTTTCATCTATAAATTGTGTTCTCAAGGCTGATTTGTCTCTTACAAGTTTCACTTGCACAAAATTTGATGTTAAAATTCTAAATTCCATTCACTCATTTTTCTGCCAAAAGCAACAAGTGTAAAATTTACAATGGCTTGTCAACTAGTGGCTTAATTACTCTGGTATGACTCAAGGCAACAGCATAAACATGAACAGTCATATAGTTATACCTGACTCACCATAAACATGAAGGTATGGGGCAATTCTGAAAATTTAATTGCTCCATCTCATATTCCATCTTCTTAGTTTTTCTTGACACCTTATGACTCCATAAAATATAATTCATTGTTCTAACAGTTGCTTGTGTCTGTCCTATTCCAACTCATGTGTCCACTTCACGCTACCAGACAACCGTCGTGGAGCCCAGATACTCAAAGGCATTTACAGGGTGTTCGGGATAAATTTGACAGTTTCGTAAGGAAAAAGAAAATCTTCTTTGTATCTATTAAATTTAATGAATTGACAAAAAAACATTACAGGCAGAGTTAATTACAATACTATCAACAAGATTTACTCAAAATAACCACCATTAGCATCGATCACAGCTTCAATTCTGCTTCAGAACCTCGAACAAGCTGATGCTACAGTCTCCCTGGGAAGGGCCGCAAAAACTGTTTTAATTTTATCCATTAACTGGGCTTTTGTATTACTGGAAGTGCGATTGGTGTCTTTTTCAACTGCGCCCCATACAAAATAATCCATGGGGTTAAGATCTGGGGAGTTTGGAGGCCAAACATTTGGACTGGTGAAGTCGTAGAAATTTTCAGACAACCATTTTTGACTTTTCCCAGAGGTGTGGCAAGGGGCCGAATCCTGCTGCCATACATACGGCCTACCATTGGCTACCCTTGTTATCCAGGGCTTGACTACAGTTAGCAACTCCACGAACAAAGCCCGAATTCCAATGCCAGGGTTCTTCAACACCTGTTCCTGCAGATTTGCGAGGAATTCTGCTGTACGAACGCAATCAGATCATCTGCTAGGGATCTTTCTTCTTGCTACATCCTCGTAGTCACCATTGCAAGTCTCTAGTTCATGCCTGATTGTTTTTACTGTATTCAGGGAGCATTGGGCAGCAGTCGTAATATCCTTATTTTGATGGCGGGCACGAATCATCATGATACAAGTTATTCTCTTCCATGATTCAGGTGGGTTCCAGCTATCCATCCTTTCTGACATCTTGTATATGAATGAAGAAGGGTCCAAACTTTTAAATGAAGAGAAGTGTGTGTTAATACATGTAACTTACGGAAAAATATAATTAATTATAAATATGTCAAATTTATCCCGAACACCCTGTACATGTATCCAACAATTTTCTCATCTGGTATTCACATCCTCCTTGTCCTCTTTGAGGATCACCTGATCATCAGCAAAAAGAGAATCCTATGGGTACACCCATTCCATGGCAATGCCTACTCTGGTCTTCTAAACTCACATCTATCTAAGTTTATTATAAACAATGTTGGTGACATACAGCATCCCTTGCTAGAATTAAATTCCTTGAAAAGTTTTTGTTTTTTTTTAACTAATCTTATATAGCAAACTAGATGCCTAATACTTTCTCTGCACCATCTCTATCACTCCATCGACATCTGCTATTTTAATGGCTGCCACATTCTCTTCCCTGGGGCAGTAACAAACGTTTTCCAAATCGACAAAAACGAAATGGAGTTTATTCTTAGCAAGCTGTGTTTTTTTTTTTTTTTTTTTTTTTGTCGATAAAACCAGGTTGTTCTTTGGGTATAACTGGGGATATCTTGAATTCAATTCTCCTTCGTAATTTGACTAAATATCCTGCTAACCAAACACTTATTACCCAATAATTAGCAGAATTGTTCTTACTTCCCAAAGAATATTCACCCAAAGCATATCCTCTCCTACAACGACTTTATTGAATATCACTGTCCTGTCCAGGCCTGTAATGCTTTACTATCACTACACTTGCATTTCTACTGTCATTCCATCAGGGTCAGCTACTTTTCTGTTCTTATATATCTGAACAACACACATCAGCCTACTGCTGTCACTTCCAACAATACCCTCTCATCTCCTTATGAAAGTTTATTATATGAATATAATAAATTTTCATATTTTTTAAAATCTTAAAGAGAAATGATGTTAAGTCCTGCTCAAGATCTATAAGAGGTTCTCACCTGTTGCACATATTGCCAGGCCTCAGCAGAGTAACTTCCACTAGGTGTTTAATAATATGACTGAACTTCCCCCTCCCCACATTTCTCCAACCTCAATCACCATTCTTTTCACTCACCTCTTAATACTATTGTACTCCTATCCCGAGAGGTTTACTCTACATTTACTTGCCTCTTACCTCCTCTTCAACAGCCAGCCTCATGTATTCATTATCATCTATATAAATCCCACATGCAACTATCTTGTAACATCCCAATTCTGTAAATTAAGGATACCAAGAAATTATATTTTTGTACTCATACCCAAGTGTAAACAAAGTTTGCACATGAAGTAACTTCATGACAGGGCAATTCATATATATATATATATATTGAGGTTAATGACTTCACATCAATTGCCTTAGTATCCCATAATGCAACACATACCTTTACAGACATGTATAATGCTATGCAACATGGGAAGGGCCACTACTCAGACTGGTTTCGACCTTTGAGGTGAAAAAGTAAAGTGGTGCTTATCATAAGCCTAGAGTAGTTAGTATAGGGGTGCAAAAGAGCCAAATAGTATTAGGAGAAAGAAAAGACAGAAAAAGCCTCCTCAGTGAGAGTCATACCCAGAAGTGATACCAAGCATAACACATAACCGTACTGCTGCAAAGGGTAAAGATTAAATGCTTTTTATACTCCCCGTTGTCTGAAACAGAAAATATTGGTAGGAAAAATTTATAAGCATTTAGCCTGCCCTGTGGGGGGCTGAGGGATTAAGTGATATCATTGGAAAGTCAGATAGCTTTAAGTCTTCTACTTGATTAGGGTGCATAGCTGCTTTTGAAAAGCACTTTACTGCTGGAGAGTGAAAGAATGTGGAGATCTATGGAATATTAGTATCACAGTAAATCTGTTCATTTCTGATGAACCATCTAATATCATTCACAAGCATTTGTTTTGCACTCATAATTTGAGTATGTTAACTTTTGCAGTGTGGCTCCAAGCTGGGGAGGCATAGGCAATTATAGGACAAATCGCCATCTGATAGAGTAATAGTTTGTTCCTTGTGTTTAATGTGTTGTGTTGATCAATCAAGGGATAGAGCTGAGTGATAGTATTGGATATGTTCAACAGATGTGCCCAATATGGTTACCCAAGCACAATCTTTTGTCTAGTAGTAACCAGAGATATTTAGTTTATTTTCCAGGGGATTTTGGTACCAAATAGAATAATGTCCCTTTTGGGAGATGCTAGCCTTCTGGTGAAAAGTATGGGTATGTTTTTTTTTTTTTTTTTTTTGAGGATTTACTTGCAGTCTCCAGAATGATAACCATTTTTCTAGCATTGAAATGATATCTTGAAGTTTTTTTGTTACAAGGTGAAGATGGAGTGATCTAGCTAATACTGCTATTTCATCTCCATATAAAGCCATGATGGATGTCATGGGGTGCTGTGGGATATCTGCCATGTAGATTGCACACAAAAGCAGGGACAGTAAGGATCCTTGTGGAACTCCAGCCAAAATTCTACTTGGGTAGAGCTTGTTCCATTTATTATGATCTCCATTTTTCTATTGATAAGGAAGGACTTGATTAAACATATCACGTTCATTGATATGTTAACAGTGATAAGCTTATAAACCAAACCATAGGGCCAAATTTTGTCAAATGCATTTATAATGTCAAGGAATACTGCACTAGTGTGTTATTTCCAGTTGTATCACACAGTAATGTACTGAATTAAATGAATTTCTTGGGGTGCTGCTGTGATTTTGACGAAAGCAGAATTGTTCGTATTGTATAATATTTAATCTGTCTACTGATTTTTGAAATCTGGAGATAATTTTTTTTTGACAGTTTTAACTAGATTTGATAGACTGATGGGGCGATAATTTTGAGGTAAACGAGGATCTTTGCCCTGCTTATGAATTGGTATAACGTCAGCAATTTTCGACAGAGGAAAATATTGCATTCATGATGTTGACAAGATCCACTACAGCCTTGTGTGGTAGCAATTTGATAACTTCGTGATGCCATATGGGCCTGGAGCTTTTTTTATTGTTGAGATACTTGATGTTAATTATTTCAGCTGGTGAAATAGTAGTAATCAAATATGAATTATTTTGTTTATGAATTAATCAGGTTTTTTTTAGTGTGCATCTAACATGACGATGCACTTATAAACATGATCGATGTTTAAATTTTCGTGTGCAGGGCTGCACTGTTTTTCCAGATTACATACTATAGCTTATGCTTTTTTCAGCATCAGCGTATGCTAAACCCTGATCTGATTGCATGGGAAGAAGGGGGGGGGGGGGGAAATAGATCTGCATTTGTTTCCGAGTTTTTTTTTTAAGAATTTCCAGATGAAATAATCTTCAGGATTAAGAGATGATAATTTATTTTCCCACTGCTGGTTTCTATGATTTTAGAGAGCTTCTCTGACTGACCTGTTCATTTTTCTGAGAAGTTTTATCTTGTAGAGCACGTGTGTTATATCTTTCCCTTGCTTTATTTTTCTCTCTAATTTTGCTCATGGTATCTTCTGGAAGATGTTAGGCTTATAAATCACCATCTCAGATGTGGTGGTAAAAGTATTGGAAAAGTTGGTTAAAGACAAGATTCAAGAATGGATGGATCGGGATATGATACTCTTGGGGGCCAACATGGTTTTGGTAAAGGTCGATCCTGCCTTAGCAATTTATTAACTTTTTATAATAGATTGACATCCGAGTTGAACTGGACAATGGAAATGGCTACACAGTGGTACTTCTGGATTTTGCTAAGTCTTTTGACAAGATACCTCATGGAATACTGTTGCACAAATTGGAGCAGATGGGGATGGATACTAAACTGGTGATATGGATAAGAGAATGGCTCAAGGAGAGATACCAGAAAGTAGTGTATGGAGGAGCAGAGTCCAGGATGAGGCAGGTGACCAGTGGTGTGCCTCAGGGCTCTGTGCTTGAGCCATTATTGTTTAATTTGTACATATTCCAAGCTGGATGCTTGGAATTCAGATCCCCAGCAATAATGATGGAAAAACTGATGCCTAGAATGGTATCTAAATCAGCCAAAAGTAAAGTTTGGTTGGTGAGTTATGAGCAGCACAGATTTTGAGCTTACCAGCTGTGTTGGTGTAGACTTCAATGCCTGTAATCTCCAAATTTGTGGTTGGTGGGTTTTGTAGTTTTTAACTAAAATGGCAGTACCACTGCCTCCTTAATTTAGCGTCATTTCTGTAGAGCAGGTATCCTCTCAATTTCAGATTGTCTGCAGGTCATAAGTGAGTCTCATTTATTAGAATATCTGGATTGTATCTTAGTGAAAATTCTGGAAGTTCAATAGTCTGGATAGGCTGTCAGCATTCCAAGCAGCAATTAAAAGGGAGTTTGGAAGAAATTTATTTCTAATCATAAGTGAGTGCTGTTAGGATAGAGAGTTTCTTGAAGGAATCTTTTTGTAGATGTTAGTGGATGGGTTTGATTTACATAAATCTTGAAGCATGGTAGCAATAGAAGCAGTAATAACTGCAGTCAGTTTAGGATGTGTTTGATCCTGGCATGTTACTTTCATGGGGCAAGCCATTTCAGCATATGTTTTGCTTGTTTGATGAATAGAAGCTTGCTTTTTAAATTTTGTTTGAATTTGAGGAAATTCTGCTTCCTTTAGTTGTGTGCGAGGTTGAGAGGAAGTTTGATTATTTTTTACTGCCAGTCTGTTTTTTGGATAGTAGGTAAATCCTTTGTAATTTGCCAGATGGGGGCCATTGCAGTTGGCACATCTGGCAGTTGTAGTTCTAGGTTTGGTACAGGTGTTAGTGGCATGGTTCTCTCCACATTTCAAACGCCCATAATCAGCTCTACATAATTTTTGAGCATGGATATATTTTTGACATCTGTGGCACTGTCCTGCTAATGTTCTTTTCCTTAAAGGTTCAGGAGTTATCCTGAGCCCACAGATCTATGTTAAATTTTGTTCTTGTGAGAGTTTTAAATCTCAACCAAAACTAGTGGCACTGGTCTCTTGTCAGGATCATGACAGCAGAAATTAGTCATTATTTCCTCCATAGTGATATTTTCAGTAACTCCTTTCAGAACTACTTTTAGGTTTTTTTTCCAAGCTAAGGGAGAATGTGTGATATTGCATGCTTAGGCTGTCCATTACCCTGATTAAGTGATGATAGTCTCTGCTGTGGTAGGCTGAAACTTTATGCCCTTGTCCATATTTTTAGCCTATGAACAGGCAATATCTTGATCACTCATGACTGAAATGAGCATTTTCAATTTGTTTTTTTTTTCTTGTAGGATGACTGGAGGCACCTTCTCTTTAACAGCACCAGAAGGATCAGTATTAGGAGTTACCATTCATCCTGTCATCTCTGCACCTCTTCAGTTCTGTGCTTTTTACATGCACGTACTTCCCATAAAAATCACCGCCACATTGACAGTTCCTGATTAGCGATACCAAGGTTGAATAATTCAGAAGTCATATTTCCATATATAAGTAGCCACAAGGTGTCACACCTTATTATGAAAATATTCTGGATTAGAGATAGATACTGATTTCCACTTGGTTATACTATAAATTAAAGATGCCAAGAAATTATATTCTTGGTTTCATCCTTTATCCAAGTGTAAGCAAACAAAGTTTGCTTATTCCATGTCTAGGCATCTCAGCAGCTCTATCATTATAACCATGCGAGGTATTTAGTTTCCTAGATGTAATAGGATACACAATCGTACTTATTACCATATAATGATCAGAATGACATTCAGTTCCATGAAACATTTCTTGTATTACTGTCCATTCTTTCTTGTTTGGATATCACCAGATCAGTTACTGATCTCAGACCTTGAGTTGATTGGATTCATGCAGACTTGTGTATGCTATTGTGGTGTTGATAATAGTATTTAGCACTTGACACCTTTTTCACAAAAATGAATTGACCTGCATCCATTTTCATTAACATGATCTTCACCATGACATTCCACCCACAATGATCATCACATACAGCCAATTCTACTCTTAATGTCTCCTAACACTAATAATTCCTTGTATCCTGCTGATTTAACATTTCTATTAGATCTTCACAATACTCTCCTTTTCACCAAACAAGGCATCTTCATATGGGGAATAAGTTCAAATAATTAAAAATCCAACCCATGTACTTCAAGGATTATTTTTTTTTATAAATCTCTCATTTACTTCTTTCCAATACAACTAAAACAAATGAGGCAAGTGTATTATGTCAGTCAACTGTTCAGCTGCCAATATGTCAAATCATATAGCATGGGGTGGTTCCAGTAGTGAGCTATAAGGGGCTCAAGCGAGCCCTTTGTTAAATTTTTCTCAAATTTACAAGCCCCCTTGTTCTTGTTTACTTTATTTTTTCAAAAAAAAAAAAAAATTTTTTTTTTTTTTTTTTTTGAAACATATTAAGCGACAAACTCATACGGTAACAAAAATTAGTCTATTTGGCAGTGTATAGATTATTTGGAATTATTGTTTTAACTCTATAACGAATACGCCCAAGTTTGAAAATAAAATAAGCGCATGCGCTATCTTTACCTTTCTCCCTTCTGATAGCCAATCGTAAAACTAGTAGCCAATCAAATGTTTTATAAAATATTTCATTCTTATTATATTTTGATAGTTAAAAAATGTTTTTCTTATGCAAGATAAATCAACGCACTTGATTGTGTGCAAATATTTCATGTTTAGATCATGAAATATTTGTTTATAAATGATAGCCTTTAGTGGTTGATTGTCCTCTCATACTTTTTGATTGCAATTTGTACACAAGCTATACGTATTAATAAAAGTTTTTTTGTGTGAAATACAACTTTTTTTTTTTTTTGCTCCACGATGTGAGCCCTTTGTTAAAATTTCCATAGCTCACCACTGGGTGGTTCCCTCTACACATACACAACAAAACAGCCTAGCCAAATTAGCCTTCAATTTAAAAAACCCAGAATGTATTCCCCCCCCCCCCTACATACACATTATGGAAAGTAGCATGGGATTAAATCCCATGCTATTACTTACTTAAAATTGCTTCTCTGCTGTGGTTGGATAATTGAGATCTCGCTGTAATTCCTATGACTTCCCAAATGTTTGTTTTAAGATGAAATTCTGATTCTGAAACCACTTATTTGGCCTTGTTCAAGTTTTTCCAGGACTAGCTCTAAACACTAGCAAAGCAATAGCATTCTTGGGGCAGCACATTTACAAAAAAACATTTTATTTTTTATTTTTGAAATCTTCAGTATTGTAATTTTGCAATTGTGATTATATTAAAATAAAAATGACATTAGTAGTGACATTTATTTAATGAAATAGAATTTTTTTTTTTTTTTAATTTTGAAGTAAATAAATGCAAAAGTCAACAAAAAAGGAAAAAAGTTTTTGTCTAAGGCAGTAAAAAAAAAAAAGCCTGTTCTGAGTTTCTCTTCCAATTTTTCTCAGCATCTTCTCAAGTATGCTTTCCTGGAACATTCATGGTATGGAAATAAATCCCTCTAATTCTCACATCTGTACAATCTGACCTTCTGAATTATGCACTGTAGCTACTGTAAAACTTCCATACCTCTATATTTGAGAAAGTTTTTCAAATATCAAGTACTCCAAGTTGCCTTTACACATTTTAGATTTCTGATAGCCTTTTCTACTTCAAGGACTAATATAAACACTCAATGGACAAAACATCAGAAATTGGGGTGATGGAAAGTTGACACTAGCATCCCCCTGCACAGAATGAAATGTACCCAAACTGAATGTACACAGCAGTAAATAGGCAGACATTGGGGCTTCCCAACAGTATACTGAAATTGATGAACATGGGTAAATGTGGAGATCTTGGCGACATTGATCGTGGACATATTGGCACAAGACAGATGGGTCATTCTACTGCCGAAGTGGTAAAAACCCTAGGGCTCTCGAGGGCAACCATATCAAGGATCTATGATATGGATGAGTATACCATCAACGAATGTACTGACACCAAGCAAACAAGTGGTGGCCGACCACATGCCATAGATGACTTGGGTCGATGTAGACCGTCCAGACCATCCACAGGGCAAAAACAGCACAAATCACATCCAGTTTCAATGTCGGAGGCCCAAGCAGCATCAGCGAGCAAACAGCGTACCCTACATACCATTGACTACAGCAGCCAATGCCCTAATCATGTACCACTATTGACAGCTCATCACTGGGCATTTTGCCTCGAGTGGTGTCAGGACCATCAAAACTGGACCTCTGAAATATGGATCAGAGTTTTACACACTTTCTTTTCTTACATTATTCTCTCTATTCTACTCTTGATAAAAACTTTGGTTACACTTTCTTATTTTCCAGTACTATCCGTAACTGCTAGTCCACCATGAAGTTCAGATTTTTCTATCATTGCTCATGCCTACCTGCCACTGATTTGCTTTCAAATTGATGTGATAGTTATTTAAAGGACAATTGCAACTGTTGCAAAGATTGCACATCGTAGTGTTGCTGCGACAAGAATACTACTGCATAAAGTACTAGTTAGACCACACTGGGACTATTGTGCTCAAATTTGATGACCTGGTTTTCAGTAACTAAGACAATATCAGGATTTTGGAATGCTATGGAGAAAGGTTGAAGAAATGCGGATTGCAAAGTTTGGTGGATAGGAAGAAAAGAGGTGATATAATAGAGACATTTAAGTTGGTGAGAGGATTTTATCTTTTTTTTATAATCTCATCAGATTAATCCAGATGAGATTATAAAAAGAGTAGAAGGCGAGAGGAGAAAAACCAGAGATCATTCCTGGAAGTTATACAAGAGTGTGATGAAGAGGGGTTAGAGGAGAAGATTTTTTTTTTTTTTTTTTTTTCTCACATTGAGAATTGTCAGTGAATGGAATGCATTACCAGAATGTGTTGTTTAATGCAAGGAGTGTTAAGGATTTTAAGATTCAGTATGATAAATATGTTGTCAGTTGAACGAACCACCAACAATGTGCCTGCCAACTCCATAGTGGATACAATAATAGTTTTTTTTTGTACTGTGAATTTTGAATACTGAAGTCTGTAGCATGAATTTTCTACTTGTAAAATGAGTTAAATTTTATAAGAATTAATTCAAAAATTTCATAATAATATGCAGTTTTTTCCCTCTGTTAAGCAAATAAAAACAAGGATTCCTTAAAAAAAAAAAACTTTATTATACATGTGTGTGTGTGTGTGTGTGTGTGTGTGTGTGTGTGTGTGTATATATATATATATATATATATATATATTTATTTATTAAACAAATAGCATTTCTATGAGTTGGCAAGAAAACCTTTTATGATATACTCTGTATAATAAAAGGAGAGAAAATACATGGAGATATCTGGTACTATAGAGTTAACAGATAAAGAAATTAAAAATAAATCAAAGAACAAGTAAATATTTTTAAAGCACAATGAAAAAACATAACAAAAAATGTAGTTTTACCCCCCCCCACCCCTTTTCAACTAATGCTTAAAAGTTACATTTAAAAAAAAAAAAATGGATATCACATAATACTTGTATTTTTTGCATAATACATCAGTAATCAAATGTTATTTCTGATGATAAAAATATCCTGTACCCCCCCCCCCCCCAAAGGAACATATCAGGAATTTGATGGTGCCATTTCTAAATATAATTTTAGTTATTAAATAATATAACATTATCAGTCTGATTTCAAGCATTTCTTATTCAATACATATAAAACTGACTCTATCAAACTTTTCAATAATGATTTGCACGATGTGGCATAATCAAACTAAATGGATTTAAGTGAGACTTTAACCTTTCACATGCATGTTATTTACTATTATTAAAACAAAATTTTAAGTGCTCACACTTAAGATTTTTTTTTTAAAAGTACAAAAAATATAGTATATTTTAAGCAACTTTGTATTAACTTTTTTTTTTTTTCACAGACACACTTCTGAGATTACAGGAAAGTGATTGGGAACTTTTAGAGGAAGGAGAGAGCTGCTGTTGTCCTTTGAACAAAAGATTTTGTTCATTTTACATTCCTGTATTCACAACTTTCTCTCTCACACACAAAGAATGAACAAACTTTCAAATTTCAATAATTAAATTTATGATAACAATAATACCATCGAAAAACAGCTTTCATTTGCTTCTGATAAATGAATAAATTTTATGTATCACCAATAATTTATTATACAGAAAGACAAAAACAGAATGTTAGTCACAAGCTGTCAGTTTTTCTATCACTGATACAGGATATCTAAATGATATGTTACAAGCTTACTATTTAGTAAGCTAGTAGCTCAAAATTTATTTTATAGAAGCCTTTAATTTAAATAACAGAAACAAAGCAGTCTAGGGACAAAAATCTCTAAATACAAGGCTGAATATAGTTTAACCTTTATATCAATGACATTGTCAGTGGATTGCAGGGGGATATTCAGTTGTTTGCAGATAATGTGAAGCTGGGAAGGGTTATTATTAATAGTGCAGATGATCTGAATAAGCTAGACATATGGGCATATAATTGGGGGTATCGGTTTAATGCAGCAAAATGTAATCTTGTGGTTTGGGACACTGCATACTCTATTGGAGGAGCTATACTGGAAGAAGTAGGGGAGACAAGTGATCTGAGGTTGATGATTGATAAAAACCTGAAATTCAGGGGACATATTGCAAAGGTGGTGAAGGTAACACAGAGGATTGCTGCAATAACGAGAAAGACACTGACCTTTAGATAAAAGAGTTATCATTCCATTGTATAAGACCCTGATCAGACCACACTTTGACTACTGTTCTCAGATTTGGTCCCTAGGATTTGAAGAGAATAAATTAACTGTGGAAAGAGTACAAAGGCAGATAACAAAGTTGGTTTCAGGACTGTACAATGTTAGTTATGAAGATCAGCTGAGGGAATGTGGACTGCAGAGTTTGGTGGATAGAAGGAGAGGTGATATGATTCAGACTTTTAAACTGTTGAGAGGTGGTTACAGGGTTGACACTGGGGAGTTCTTTCACTTGGTTGAACAGTGGGAAGGAGTGATGACAAGAGGCCATCCCTGGAAGTTACGAAAGGAAACTGTGAGCAATAGGGTGAGAAGTGGTTTCTTTGTATGGAGGGTGGTTGAACCGTGGAATGCATTGCCTGATAGAATGGTGAGAGCGAGAACGGATCAATGAGTTTAAGGAGTGGTATGATAGACTTTGTGTTTCCTAGGAGGGACCTCCCACGATGAGTCTTTTGACTCCATGGAGGTCCGAATAATAATAATAATAAATAATAATTTCGATCTATTGTTTGATTTATAACAAAAATTGCAGCTCAGGACAATGACTGCATAAGTAGTCATACATTTTTAATATAATATGTACATATTGAGAATACTATTTATATTTACAATACTTGATAAACAAATTCACATTTTAATCTGATTTTATTATGAAATACTTACATTTCGACTCCATTAGCATTCCCGATGCAATGAATGGACTGTTTCATTTTTACAATATTTATAATGATAATAGAAATAACTGCACATGAATGTGGCACAAGAAGTAAAACACAGCTTTCAGCTTGGTCATAATACAGTTAATAGCTCCTTTATGTAATTTTTCCACCTTTCTCTCTGCAAATTGTTACATTTGTCACAAGCAGATGCTGTCAACTACATTTTAAGAAGAGATATCAGTTTTGACACCTCTTCTTTATAAGTAATTTAAATTCAAAATCAAGACTTCACATCCAAGAAAAGAAAATTTTCTCTATTCATGGTAAATCTCTTTGAAATAATCACTTTCTTAACATGGGTTGTTTCCTTATTTGACTAATTTTAGAAAGAACAATTTGAGTACTATACCTTCCACTTTAAAATAAAAATATAATTAAGATATGTAGATTATACCTAAAAAGTAATGCGGATCCTCCCCATCCCCCATGTGAAGGCTCATTTGAAATTTAAGCTTTTCCATTATTTGCTGTTATAACATATGAATGCCAAGAATATATGTAATAACAATGCAAAAATTATGCATTATGGCAATTGACAGTTACAGACAAATTACTTAAGATAAAATTGGATAGGGTGATTAACTGGCCTGGTGTTGAATGAATGGATGATCATTTTTAATCCAACAGATTGTAGCATGACTGATAATAAAAGTGAGTGGCAGACAGCTTTTGTCATCTTGGGCAAGACAACCTTAGCACAGCAATGGTACTAAAAGTACAGTAGGTTTACAATCTTTCATGATGGAATTTCATAAAAAACAATTTACTTTATCTAAAAACCACCTGTGTTTTATGGCAGAATTTGAATTTTTGAGATGGGGAAGCTCTTCCATCTTTGTATGAGACCAGCTAACTCAATCTTCAGTTAACAATTCCTTAGAATTGTTAAATGAAAATGAGTTAGCTAGTCTCTCAGAACTGGCATGGCTATTTTCAAGCAATACATCATGGAATTATCATTTCTCAGAAATTTATTACAGAGGGAAAAAAAAATTAATGATTTATTTATTTTTTTGCAGACCGATATACATATACATGGTTACATTAATCCCTCCCCCAAATCCCAAGAGATATTTTAGGAAGATCATCAAAGGGATACTAGATGCAAGTTTTTTAAATTGTGTGAAAGACTAATATTATAATGTAATCATTATTACTCTTCTATTTCTCAAACATTCAAGATTATACAGTTCCCACTGACTTTTCTAAAACTAGTTAACAGACAAAACTGAACGAGGTGCTGGCAATAATAACTTGAAATTAACATTTCTGCTGAATCTATAGTTTCATTATTAAATTACAAACATGCTTGACATTAAGATTGAATATCTGTTTGATTATGAGATTTTTTTCCTTTCAGCAAGGCAAAAATGAGGTATTTGTTTATGAGGAGAAATAGTGATATATGCTTAATAAATTACTGAGAGGATAATTAAGGGATTAATAGTGAATAGTCTACTACAACTGAAATCAGCATATTACATTGAGAATATGATTAAAATCATATCATGTACTATTCTTGTACAAAAGTCCTGATGATTAAAAAAAAGTTCACTGCCATTTTATATACACATACAAAGTGGAAACTACGAATTCTCCGACGTGGCCAGTGAAGTTATAAAAATGTGCTTCCAGGCACATTTAGGGTTCCCTTGTAGAACAAACTAGTAATAGAACACACACACTGACAGATCCAGCTACAGAAAAAGATTAATCGTCTTTATCATCACATGCCAAAATTAGATATATAAGACACCAAGTGAGTTTAAGATATTAATCCAAATGAAAGATGTAGAACCTGTTTAGCTGTAATATGATATGCCACTACTAGGCCTAATATGCCAAAACTAAGATTGCAGGCATATCGTGTGTACTCCCCCCCCCCCCTCCTGCACATTCCAGTTCTGGTCAGGTCATTTGTAACTATATTCTATAAAAAAATAATTTAAATAATACTTTAAGTTATGTGTAAAAACTACAATTTGCTTCTTTTTTTTAAAAAAAAAGAAAAAAAAATTAATTCTTTCATTCAAAACACTGCTTCATGCCTGCACAATTCTTAACACTTTATACAACCTAATTTGCACCCTCCATCAAAAAGAACTTAGATAACTATTCTTATATTTGAGGTGGAGCATTAAAAATCTCCTAAATTCTGTCCGGTAAAGTACAATCTGCTTAACATATTATCTCTCACTCATAAGCTTCCTCCAATCCTTTTTTTTCCTCATAGATGTTCTATTTCTACACTATTTTTTTTTTTTTTTTTTAAATTTGGATATTTTCACAGGCATTATTACTCCAAACTAGCCACCACCATTTCTCCACTTTCTGCTGGTCACATAAGTTAATTTTATCTACTTCTGTCAGTAAACTTATGAAAATTCTTCATATGAAAAACAGTGGAATGGTGACCAGTAATGGTTACAGTCAGTGCCAGATTTACGTATAAGCTAAAAAAGCTAAAGCTTAGGGCCTCGCAATCTGCCGGGGCCTCAAATAAAAAAACAAAAACACCAGCTGATGTAATTTAAAACAGTAGGGGGCCTCTGGATTTTGTAGAGCTTAGGTCTCAGCAAGTCTAAATCCGGCCCTGGTTACAGTAATGGTTACAATGAAAATAAATGAGTTCGTGGTCAAATATGAAAGTTAGAATGGATTTCTCCAATGTCTTATACTTCTATGAAAGCCAATTAATAATTTTCCATTTCACCATGTTAATTAAAAAAGCCAATATCTCAAATATCTAATAAGTCCTACCAACATATTACTATCAACTCTCGTTACAGCATATTCATAGTGGAAAAGGAATAATTTGCTATTATGGATTGGCCAGAGCTATTTGTATGTTGTAATGAGAGCAAATAGTACATGGTTAACAACTATATAACCGTGTTCAAGTATACATACATGAATTTTTGAATACAACATGAAAAGATTTTTAGAAATAAGTAAAAACAGTATCACTGAATATGTATCATATTCAGTACTTTAAACAATTATATTTAAAAAATGTTCTGATTTATGCTCATGTGTAGACCCGCATTTCACAGTGTAGGCGTTCGAAACTGAAATCCTATGGAATAGGTTGGTTAATCCTTATTCCAGTAGTGTCTTATATCTGTAGGTGTGTGTTCACAGGACTGGTCTTCTTGTTCATTTTAAAATAATTTTTATGTTACTGTGTACATTAACTAGCATAGACACGAGACAATGCTAAAATCAAATGTCTTTAAATATAAATATCATGACAAAGCAAAAGAAACAAGAAATAATTAAAATATGCACTATTAAATCACATTCTGTATGTGATAAGTTTCGTTAATAGATAGCAAATGACAAACTGAGCAGTCAAAAATATATATATTTTGAAAGAAGCATTCTAAAAAAAATACTATATTGTTTTGAACAAGGTTGATAACTAGTCAAACACAGATGAAACATCAGTCAACTGCTGAGAAATATAATGAAGTAAAAAATATATTATATATAAAAAACTAAGAACAAAATTTTCTTTTGTCTTGCAATACAAAAGCTCCATCTATTGCACTTGAAGGAATGTTTTTTTTTTTTTTTGGTCCATTTTAATGTAAAGGATATTGTTGTCAGCTTCTGCCTCCCTCAACCCTTCATTTCAAGTGATAATGAAAGCTGAATGAGATATTTTGTATATAGCAAACCTCGAGACAGTATGTATTGGAATACCTAATAATCACATATTTAAAGCATAAAACAAAATTACTCTTAAAAGTTACAAAAGCTTGGAGAATGAGTTTTTTTGTGACGAGTTTTAAGTATTGGATGATATTGGAAGCATATTCAATGTTATGAATGAAATAAGACATGATTTGCTGTAGAAACATAAAGTGAAAAAAAATGAGCAGCATTGAATTACAAATATGAAACTAAAAATTAAAAACATAGTTTAGCAGAATAAAGATTTTTTGTAGGACCAATCAGATAAGAAAATAATAAGGGGAAAAAATATTACCATTCAAAATATAGCACTGTTGTGGAAACGATGGAACTTTCACTGCCATTCTTACTTTAAGAGTAACGTAACTAACTTCACTTGTCTAAGTTATGAATGCATAATCATATTAATTAATAATTCACATATAGCTTGTACTATGAACAAGAAATTATTTGCAATCGTCATTCAAAATGCTCATGTAGATGAATGCAGTGTCAAAAAATCTGACAACAGCTTTCAAAATTCATGTTTTCTAAAGAAGTACTGAAATATAATTCCAATCTTATTTAATTTCCAACATTAAGCAAAGTCTTATCTCAAGTTTAGCAGTTCACTGTTGCCTAAAAATCAAAAGATTTTTGCTTTTAATTCTTCTTATGATATGATAGCTTATCATTTAACAGTGAATTAAATGTTAAGTACTGTATAACCATTATGAAATTTTTTTTTAACCACTCACTGACTAGAGCACACCTGCATATACTGAATAAGTATCATGTGCTTCTAGTCAATTAAAATCTGTCTTTTGTACATTTATAAAACCATATCAACATGAAATAAGTAAACCTCTATCATAGTCTTATTTGACCATTGGAAATTTGATCATATACACTTTGGCTGAGCGGAACATAACCTTCTTTACCATTCAGAAAGTATAAAGGATCTATAACTTTTCCTGGATCAAATCCCTCTTTTTGTAAATCTATTTTCTTTAATTTATATGTACCTGTAACAAAAGTGAAACATTCATAGATAAATTAAAACATGACAGAAATTTGCAACTTACAAATAATTAAAATACAAAGAAAAAATATAATATATTCTTCATTATGAACTTCCTAATTATATGCTATGTAATGACATTACAATTCATAGTGATGAGATTTCAGGAGACTCATGGTATCATTATTCAGATCTAAAATATACAGATGGATAAAACTGATCTGCAGCTTTAAGTTTTGTAAATACATTTTAATACAAATAAAAAAAATAATACTAATAAAAAGTATATGGAAAAACAAAAATTGTTAAACTGGATTTAAAAAATATATTACAGAAGTTGACACAGTATGTTTGAAATTATGGTCACATTACATCAGTATGTTGTAGGATACCAACTAACAGCTATACAGGCATGACCATGTGCCATATAAGGATGTCAAGACTGTGTGGTAACAAATTCCATCTTCCACCAGAGAAGACTTTAGCTCACCAAGTGACCGAGGTGGTGACTGTCAGCAGTCATATCAATGCAATAGATAACAAAATATTAGAACAAGTAAATACTTTCAAATATCTGGGATATAACTTATCATATGAAGATAAAAAAGATATACACATTAAAATATTAAATTCTGTTAAAGTAAATGGCATAATAAATACAGGTATGCCACCGATTTTCTGGCAATAGATGGTCTGGCTACTCTTATAGTCCATACAAAATTACAAGTGCACACTTGAAATTCTTGCTATCACTTGACTAGTTCACTGGGCCACCAGAGATGCACTTAAATAATTAAGCACATGATCACTTAATTAGCATGACTGTGAATGTGGTAAAGGATAACTTCAAAGGTTTAAGAAGCAACATGGAATTTCTATCCATAAAGTTTGTGATGAAAAACAGTCGACAAACAACAAAGTACTATCTGATGTAGACGAATTTGACAAACTTATAGTTGACGAGCATCTTAGTCCCAAGTTATTAACATCTGGCATCTCTGATGGAGTCAGAGACTCATCATGGGAGGTACACACTACTGCACACAAAGCTCATCCAACCATTCCTTAAACTGATTCAATGTATTGGAAATAGTTGTTGGAAGTTTTCCCATTTGGTTATACTACAAATTAAATTATAAAGATACCAAGAAATTATATACTTGGTTTAATCCTTTATCCAAGTGTAAGTACACAAGTTTACACCTGAACTATTTTCAGGACTGCGGCAACTTGTATATAGAAGCTTATGACTTCATATCACTTGCCTTAGTATTCCATCTCATGCAAAGCATATATCCTTATGGGTATGTATAATTATTATTAGATGGTGTTGGTGTAGTTGCAGTCAGTTAGTGGATTGCGAGTGGTGGAGACAGAGTTTTAGAGTAGATTTAGCCCTCCCTCGACGAGTCTTTGGACTCTCTGGAGGTGACAAATAATAATTATTATTATTCGTGACACCTTTCCCATAAAGCTATGCATTATGGGAAAGTTCACTACCCAGATCGGTTTCGACCTTTATTGAAGTCTCATCAGTGGCAGCCAAACCCAGAGGTGATACTAAGGTTGAAGTAATGAAGAAGTCATATTTTCATATACGAATTGCCAAAAGGTGTCACAACTTATTAAAATACTCTGGATTGGAGATAGTTGTTGAAAGTTTTCCACTTGGTTTAATCCTTTATCCAAGTGCAACAAACAAGTTTGTGTCTGAACTATTTTCAGGACTGAGGATTAAACCACGTATATAATTTCTTGGTATCTTTAATTTATGATTCAATGTGTCTACATTCACCATACATTCAGGCAATGCATTCCACTCACCAACCACTCTCCATGTAAAAAACCTGCTCTTCACTTCTGCTCACACCCTCATTATACAGTTTCCAGCAGTAGTTCTTGTTCTACCCCATCTCCCATTCTATGAAAAATCTCTTCCATGTTAATCTGATAATAACATCTGACTACCTTATATGCCTCAATCATACCCCCCCCCCTCCCTCCTCCTCCTATTCATGAAGCTTTGCAATTTACATTCTCTCATCTGTCTTTGTACTCCACATTCCAAAGACCACTAACCACCTTTGTGAATCTTCTCTGGGGCATTTCTAACATATCCTTGTCACTATGAAAATCCAAATCTGTGCACAGTAATCCATGTCATTGATCAAGGCCTTATACAATGGCATCATCAATGCCATTGTATAAGACCCTGATCAATGACAGAAACCTCTTTGATTTTGCATGTTAAGGTCTTCTGCTTCATTGCTATTATCCGATGTGACATCTTCACAACTTGTGCAATGTAAACCTGAATTGCAGGTTCTTGTTCACCACCACTGGCATATCTCTCATCTCCTCTACCTAATTTAAAGTTTCCCCACCAAGTGTATACTTTGCATCCCATCGTTTCTTACCAAATTTCAAAACCTTACATTTTGCAACATCAAACTGACAGTTCCATTTACCTGCCCATCATGTAATCTATTCAAGTCCTCCTGTAAGGCCATAACATCTGCTTGACACTGCATTGTTCTCCCCAATTTTCCATTATCTGCAAACAAAGGCATATTACTAGTTAAACCCATCCCAATATCACTAATATACAAACTGAATAACAATGGTCCTAAAACTGACCCCTGCAGCACACCACTAGTGACCTTCCTCTTTTGGAATACTGCACCCCCATATAAAACTTTCTGATACCTATATGACAACCAGTCACTGATCCAACTGAGAAGTCCCTGTAGCAGTCTATCAAAAACATTTGCAAAATCTAAATATACAACTGCATATGCATCAATTTCCCTTGTTTAAGACATCTGTCATCTTGTTATATTACATAAGTAAGTTTAATAAAGCCATGCTGATAACCACAGAAAATACTGCTGTTATCAAGCCATTTCTGTATCCTACTTCTCAGCAATCTTTCTAGTACCTTCACCACAACTCCAGATATACAGACTGGCCTATATTTTGTAGCAACAGCCTTATCACCACCTTTATACAGTGGAACAATTTCACTTTCTTTCCATTCCCTTGGAACCTGCTGTTGTAAGACTATTAAACAGGCATGCCAACTCTACTGCCAATTCCCTGGAACATCCTTTAAAATGCGAGGTAATATGTCATCAAATCTTATCGCCTTATTGACATCAAGCTTATTTCCTCAAATATCTCCTGCTCACTCACAGTTAAGTCATCCTCTCCTATGTCCTCTATACTTAAGTTCCTCATGATTCCACCCTGATGAAACACTCTTATAAACTGATCACTGAATACCTCAACAATTTCTTCTGCAGTAGTCATTCTTCCATACTAATTCTTCCTGCTTGCTACATATCTAAAAAAGTCGCTAAAGTTTTTCTTTGCCTGATGTACCAATTTTTGCTCATATTGCACTTTTGTTTTCTTTACTGAGTTACTTTCCTGGCTTGGTCTTTAAACTCTTTGTATACCTGATTATTATCAGTAGTTATCTTGTACTGCCTCCAAATTGCCTTCTTCCAGAATTCATGCTTAAACTCCTCATTCGCCCATTTTACATCTACCTATTTCAGCCTTTTGGCCTTTGGAATATATCTGCACTTTGATGCTGTTATGTATTTATCAGTTCCCAAGCAGCATTTATTTCCTTACCCCTCACCTCCTCATTCTATGCTATAGTTCCTACGCTTATAATCATCAGCCTTGTACTTTCACATATATTCTTTCCTCACAGAAGTCTGTATGTGGCTGGCCACAACCCAGGTGATCACTTCATGCTCTCACCAACTGGAGAAAAGTGCAAAAACACTCACATCCTCTGATAAAATGATCAGATCTGAAACTCTCAATCCTTGCATGCCCTCCTTTACATGCTGCCTGAGATAGTTATCTCTCAAGAATTTGAGAAATTTATTTTCATTATTCCCAAATGCCATCTCTTCATTTCAATCTATACAGCCATAATTAAAATTGCCCACAATAATAATCCTTCCTTAGTTCACTAATCCAAGTTGTTTACACATTTCTTCGTCACAATCCTCCATATTCCTTGGCCTATAGCAACATCCAACTAAATGTCTTCTGTCAACCTTCACTTAACACCACACGGTCTCTTAACCATTGCCACTTTTTCCCACTTTCATGTCTACGTTATGTGGACATAGCTACCGTCAACAGCACTGCCCCCCCCCCCATTGTCCTTTCTATTCGAGCAAAGAATAACATATCCTTCAATTTCTATTCCCATTAAGATATTATCTTCATTCAACTATGTTTCATTTATTCCAAAGATTTTAGGGGAATAAACTCAATCAGTGAAACCAATTCATCTCGTTTATTTCTGATACTTCTGGCATTTGTAAATAAACACAACAGTTCATTTTTATGTCTATAACTAGTCAGAAGTATCAGAAATACTTCTGATTCATTGTGACTCATTGGTCACAATTTTCCCACCACACCTGCACACTCACCTTTATCACAATCAGCTTCCCCATCCACATCGCAATCTACTCCATTTCTATGCTGATCGTCTCCATACATACAAACATTTGTTGTTTGATCATCTCCATACATACATTTGTTGTTATTTCCCTGTCCACCTAGCCCCGCCCCCCGTTTTCCTGTTCCCTCTCTCTTCATCTCATTAGTTGCTAGTACTGTTTCCACTGTCAAGCACTTCTGTCTTTTCAATACCACTCTCCTGATCTTTCAATTCATCTCTTACTTCTAATCTCTTGCTTGTATCCCACACTGCACTTGCATCCAACCACACTTTCTCCAGGTGCACTCATCACTCCAAAGCCATTCAAATGCAATTCATCACACCTGTATAATTCCATTCTTTCCCTCAAACACATGCCACACATTCACAATTTTTTTTTCTAATTCAATTCTTATTGTTATTCAATAATTATACTGATGATATCTTATGATATATAAGATGACATATTTAGATAATAAAATTTATTTTATTGTGACATACGTGTTATTCTCTAGTTATACATTCACAAATTGTACTCCATTCTTCTCGCACAGCTTCACTAGCATACCATTCATGCTTCTGGCTCTCTGTCAACTCATCATTGTCATACCTTGGCAACACACTGACAACCCTTCCCAATATACTGTTATCTTTCACTGTTCTCAACAACCTCCTGATATTCATCTTCACATTCTCCTTATGCCCACTTAAATCATTTGTTCCCACAGCAGTCACTAATCCTCTTGCTCGTTTCCTTCTCGTGACTAAAGTATATATGCTGATGAAAGTACATTATATTATACATTAACAGCAGAGGACAAAGAAGGGCAAACTAGATTCCCCCGGTTATATGAAAAACTAAATCCTCTAAGGTATTGAAAGGCATTAAAATTTACTTTAAGATACTGTGTGAATAAAAATGGTTGGATTTGCTGAGATTATGTTAGAATGGCTCGAATAACTTGAAGCCCTAGAACACTGAACATGTGTAGGCCAACCAAAAATTGCAAAAGTCTTCATTCAGACACATGCTTGCAAGCCTGTAGACACATTTATTAAAGAATTTAACACGAAAGAAGTTTTTTGGTTTCTTGCTAGTGACAAAGAGAAGGTACAAGTGTCAGTACCAAAGAAATGCTGACACAAGATGTGGCCAATCTTGATGTTTGATAATTCTCCTGATGAAAATGTCAGCAATGATTTACAGGATTTAATGCACCAAAAGGAAGAGGAAAAAAGTTGTTCAAGCAACCTCTGAGTTGCTTGAGTATGTAAAGAGTATTACATAACTTGCTCCTGAAAGTACACTAATAAATATTAGATAATAAATGAAATAGAGGGTATACTTCATTAAGTCTACTTTCCCGAGAAAGACTTAATGAAGAAAATCTGGCGGAGTGAATGGACACACTGATGAAGAAACACTTGCTGTTCATCACTCTACTGGCTACAGACATTGTTCTGATTCTGGATAAAAACAATCAAAACACTGTATCATTTAAGCCTAGATAGCTCAGTTGCTAGAACGTTAGGCTTTTAAGCAGGCCTGGTTGCCCAAGTGATCGGCATATCTGCTCTCCAGCCAAAAGGCTGTGAATTCGAATCCCACTGTGGGCATGGATGTTTGCGATTGTCTTTGTGAAAATACTAGTGGTTGTGGTTGGCAGTAGATGGCATTAATGTAATTGTGGTTCGATGTAGTTGGTGGATTGAGTTGTAGAGCAAGTACCCTCCCTCAATGAGTCTTTTGATTTCCTGGAGGTGTCACATAATAATAGTAATCATTTATACTGATACATTTCATAGTGAAGAATTTATGGAGACAATACACATTTTATCATTAAGTAACATTTGGAGTCTTGACCTCTGTATTCAGGTCATCATCAGGAAAACTTACATGTGTGCAAGATATATGACACAAAAGTAAGGTGAATCTAAATATTTGTTAATCATTTACCCTAGCCTGACCTCTGGTTGTAAAAAAACAAAACAAAACTACATTAACCAATTTCTAAAGTCCTCATATTAAGATTTTCTTCTGTTTGGGGTTGTTCTGGATGCTATACAGGTTGAAGATGGGTCCTCCAAATTCTTGGAATTAATCCATCGTACTTGTTCAGATTTGGATGATATTTCAGCATTTCACAAGCTTCTTTGAAACCAGGTTTTGGTGTGGTATAGGGACTTGGTGCTTTTCCAGTCAATTCTGTGATATGTTTGGAGTGCTTGGTCTGACAGGCCTGCTTTACCATAGTGATGATATTTAATGTAGTGTTTGTGTTCATCTTTTCTAATTGGGATGGGGCATCCTGTTTCAATTTGCTCCAACGAACAGGCTCTGGCCCAAGAATTTTAAATTATTACCAAATGCCTGCAAAAAATGGCTACAATAAAAAAAGTTCACAAGATCCTCCATAAAAATGCCAAGGACAATTAACAAATTAGATTTCATTTATCACATTGAAAGAGATCTAAAATTCTTCCCTTCCAATACAGCTGACAAAATACAAATGGAAATATTGTATATATTAAACGCCAATAAACAACTAAGTTGCAACCTAACCAGAGCAGAAACATTGGCATTTAAATTTTTAAAAAATAACCGAGACATCATTATTACAAAAGCGGATAAAGGCAATGCTACCATCATTCTTGATTGGACAGCATAGCTGGAAAAAATAACTAATCGGTATCAGACCACAACATGAACCAAATAGTGAACATCTTGGTTCACAACCCTGCAAACCGCATCAAAAAGAGAAAAACTGAATTAATCAAATCAGTGATCACGTGGCCATAGGAAACAACCAAAAAACTAATACTGCACCATGCCCGCATTCCCAGAATTTATGGCCTGCCATAAATACACAAAACAAATACACTGCTACGACCAATAGTTAAAGGAATCAACAGCCCTAAATTATCACTTAGCCAAGAAACTAGTGCTCACACTCAAGGAGTTGGTAGGTCATTCTCCCTCCTAAATAATAAAAAAAAAATACACAACACTTCATAAACAAAATTAGAAACATCAAACTCAATGATAAAGATTTATTAGTCAGTTTTGACATAACTGTCCCAATCAATGATACTATTCTTCTCTTACAGAACATATTTCCACCAGATATTGGCCCTCTTTGCCCACAGACTCCATTCCAGGTATTTCGTGTGGCAAAATAACTTTTACCTACAAAAAGAAGGTACAGCCATAGGCTCACCACTTTCCCCTGAATAGCTAACTTTTACATGGAAGACTTCGTGCAATGAGCTCTATATTCTGCCAGCCTAAAGTTCAAAGTCTGGCTCAGATATGTTGATGATATTTTTGCCATTTGGCTTCACGGCTGTGAAACATTAAATACATTCCTAAGCCACCTGAACAAACAACACAAACGTATCCAATTCACCACTGAGATTTAAAACAACAACTCTCTTCCTTTTCTGGACACACGTCTTCCCCTCCTTCAACAATCTACCACAAACCTACATGCAGGCCAATATATACATAAAATTTCATACCACTATCCAACACAAAAATTAGGGATCATCAGCATCCTCAAATACAGAGCCCTAAGAATTTGCTCCAATAAATAGGCTCTGAACCAATAATTTGAAATGATTAGCCAGACATTTGTAAAAAATGCTACAATAAAAAAAAAACAGTTCACAAGATCCTATATAAAAATGCTACTAAAGCAAAAAAAGATTGCAAGAATGCCATATACATTAGGGGCATTTCGGAAAAAAGATAGAATACTACTTACTTTAAGATAACCTTCAAACCTGCGAAATTAAGAAATTTACTTAGCTCGTGCAAAGATGCTCTTCCATACCTTGCCCACCCAGGGTGTTTACAAAATTCAGTGTACCTATAATCTACCTTACATAGATGAAACAGGATGCACCATCCCAATTAGAAAAGATGAACACAAACGGCATACTTCCACTATGGTAAAACAGGCCTGTCACACCACGCACTTCAAACATGTCACAGAATTGACTGGAAAGGCACCAATTCACTACACTAAAACCTGGTTTCAAAGAAAATTCAAAGAAGCCCGTGAAATGCTGAAACACCATGGAAATCTGAACAAGAATGATGAATTAATTATTCCAAGAATTTGGAAGACCCATCTTCAACCTGTATAGAATCCAGAACAACCCTAAACAAAAAAAATTTTAATACGAGAGACTTTAGAAATTGTTTAATGTGTGCTGTGTCTCCATAAATTCTTCACTATGAATGCTGATCACCATGTAACTTAAAAGAGAGAAAAAGGACTAATATATTTCATTCATCATCAATTTTCTGTTATGTACCCACCCTCACCAAGGGATGTCAGGTTACTATTTACAGCACTACATGATTAAGTTTACATTATTATTAATCTTTTATAAACAATTTTCCTCCAAATCAATCTATTACTTGTGAGCACTCCAATATTGTATTATCTAACATTTCATGCTTCTAAGGCACTTCTGAACAAATCAATCCACCTCCACCTTGATCTTCCTCTGGATCTCTTTCCTTCCAACTTGGCATCAAACACCTGTTTTTTTAACCTTTCTTCATCCATTCTATTAAAGTGGCCATACCACCATATATTAGCTCTGCTGATACATTATGGAATGCTAATAAAGTCAAGTTCCTTTCTAATATCTTCATTTTTAATATGATTCTGCCATTGATTCTCAAATTTTTCTCAGAGCCTCATATCTGTAATCTCTAGTCTTTGATCAAGTGCTTTATTTCTAACCCAACTCTCAGATGCATAACTTAAAACTGGTTTGAACACGCTTATATACTGCTACTTTGGTGTTTTGGCTAATTTTGCTCTTAATTCCATATAAATTTATTTAGTTGGCTACCCACAATACCAGCTGATTATTTTGTTGCTATTTCCAGATTTAACATGCCATCTTCTTCACAAAAAAACAGTGCTTAAATAGCTGAAATATTTTACTTGTTCTACAGGATTTCTATTCAGAATGCAGCTGAGGTTTTCTATGTTCCTGCCTATTTGCATCTTTTTATTGCTGATTATGCATCAATTTAGTTAGTGAATCCTGGACACTTGAACTAGATGTATTTAGGATGTGCTTTAGGTTAGGTTAAAAGTACATCATCCGTATACAGCAAAGAGCTAATCTTTGCTTTATACAAATTGACATCTCCAAATCTAATATCAGGTTTGATACCAGTTTCTTTTATAATGTGATCCATATAGATGATGAATAAGAGTGGAGACAATGTGCATCCTTGTCTTATTCCTGATTTTGCATCAAACCATCTTTCTGTATTTCCTTCAATTCTAACTACTGACTGACAACTTAAATATAGACTATGTATTGCTGTGTATAATGTTCCATTCACCCAATATAACTGTTGTATTTTGAAAAGCTTTTCTCAGGGAACCTTGTTGTATGCCATTTCCAGATCTACAAAACTGAAATACAGATTCTTGTCTTATTCCCATGATTTCTCAACTATTTGTCTTAAAGTGAAAATCTGATTTTGACAACTTCTATTTGGCCTGAACACAGCTTGTTCTGCAAGTTTCTCTTCCACAATTTTTCTCAACCTTTTTTCAAGTATACTTACATAAATCTTACTTAGAACACTTAGTAGAGAAATTGTTCTGTAATTCTCACATTGTTTTATTCCCTTTTTCATAGATAGGTATAGATGGAATATGACCTCGTGCCAAGCCCTCTGAATTATGCAGTGCAGCCATTGCAAAACTTTTATACCACCATACTTAAGTATTTCTGGTTGAATATCATCTACTCCAGCTGCCTTTCTACATTTCAAGTTTTTGACGGCTTTGTCTATCTTAAGTATTAATATGTACTCCTGTTTGCTTTCCTCTTGAACATTTTCTAGTATGGTTCTGTCACTGCTTACTTCATTTAACAGTCTTTCAAAGTAATTAATCTAGACATCCAGGATATCCTTATCTTCAGTTATCGTCTATTTGCCTTAAAGTAAAAATCTGATTTTGACAACTTCTATTTGGCCTGAACACAGCTTGTTCTTCTGCAAGTTTCTCTTCCACAATTTTTCTCAACCTCTTTCCAAGTATACTTACATAAATCTTACTTGGAACACTTAGTAGAGAAATTGTTCTGTAATTCTCACATTGTTTTATTCCCAGAAGAGTAGTGCAATTGGCATGCACTTGTAGAGTTAAACAACCAAGGATCAAATCCTGTCGTTGAGATTTCTTCAGAATTTTTGCCGGTCTGGTTGGCCGAGTGGTTTGCATCTGCTTTCCAGTTATTGAACCTGTGGCAAGGCTACAGGTTCGATAACTTTCCTCACAAAAGTTTGGGAGATTCTTATCTTATATAACCATCAAAGAAATAGTTTTTAAGAATTATTTAATAATATTTATCAATATTAATTTCTAGCACGTGGCAACAATTTTAATTGGTAATCCACCGACTGTTATGTACTTTGTATTCCATTCCTTTAAACTGTTTGTTCTACACTGATGATGTACCGTTAATTATCGGTATGAAATATTTGTACCTTTATTTCATTAAAGTTAGTTATTGTGGTTATCTATAATTTATTATTTATAGTTATGCCACAGGTACCTTTAAAGATTACATCTAAAAAGGTAGTTTTTAGGAAGAAGATTCATACAGGCCATTATATCCATGCCGAATCTCATCACCATCCCAGTCAAAAGGCTGGAACTATTAAAACACTGGTTCATTGGGCTCACTACTTATGTTCTTCAGATGAACTATTACAGAAAGTATTACAACATTATTTTCACTTTTTTATCTAATGGTTATAAGAATTCTTTCATCAAAAGAGCTCTTGGCAGTTTTGGTATCTTTACCTTTTCAAACACATAAGAAATAACTTTTATTCCTATCCCTTATGTGCAAGGCATTAGTGAAAGCAGCTAATGTTTTAATAACACTAAATATTTTTGCTGCCTTTCACCCCACCAGAAAAATCTCCATTTTCCTCACTTTTCCAAAGTACAAGCTTCCATATCTCAATTATCCAGATGTCTGCCAGATTCCTTGCTTGTGGGTTATTTTATTTTGGAAAAACAGGAAGATCTGCTTTTATTCGGCTGGAAGAACGCGTCTTATATTCATTACTTTGAACCTAAATAGTCTGGACCTGCTGAGCATGCTATCAACACTAGACAGAGTTAATTGGAACAAGACAAGAGTCCTTCACAAAAATCGGTTCCTCATGGAACGGCTTTATAAAGAAACATGTGAAACTTTACTTGACTCTCCTAACTTAAACAGATCTGATGGTCTACATTTATACCCTTTGTGGGAGACAGTACTTTTTAAATCAGCTAATCTTTCCTAACTTTATTTTATTATTTTTTAAATTGTGTGTGTGTATGTATATATATATACACACACACAATTTAAAAAATAATAATAAAATAAAGTTTTATATATATATATATATATATATATGTGTGTGTGTGTGTGTGTGTGTGTGTGTGTAACTATATATAAAAATATATATATAACTATACATACATTTTCAAGGCCCACCTTTCCTAATTGGGTTGTGGGGGCAACAGCTGCAAGAGAAACTTTCAATGGTCACGATCCTCTGCCACCAAGCTCAGGTGTTTTGGTGGGATTCCCAAAAGTGCCCACCCAAGGTTCTGGATATAATCTATCCAGGAGTCCTTGGCCTTCCACATGGCCTCCCACCCTCTGGCTTGGCAAAGAGGGCCTGCTGAGGGAGCCTCTCTGACCAAGTGTCCGTACCAACATAACTGATCTCTCAACATGGAGAAACAGCGGTTGAGTATTGAGGGTTTCCCGAATTGCAGAGCTTCTGACTCTGTTGAGTCTTGTCAGCCCTGCAACCCCTCGCAGGAACCTCATTTCAGCCACTTGGATTCGTGCCCACATTCTTTCGGTCATTACCCAACTCTCATGACCATAGGTGAGGATGAGGACATAGACTGTATTGAAGACAGCCAGATTTGCCTTCTGGCTTAACTCCCGCTTCAATACTACCGAATGGCCAAGCTCCGCATTCGAGTATCTAGCTCTACATCCCATTTTCCATTATTCGTGAATATGGACCCAAGATATTTAAACTTCTCCACCTGCCTCATTGGGACTCCACTTACATGTAGAGTGCACTGGGATGGTTGCCTTGAGACCACAAATGTTTCAGTTTTGGCAACACTATTCTTCATTCTGGCATCTGCGCAAATAGCTACAAACCTATCCAGGGTCTGCTGGAGGTCATCTGTGGAAGAGCTAGGAATTGGACGTCTGCTTTTTGCAGATAACCAATGCTACATCTTCCAATTCTGACACGTTCACAGCCTCGGCTGTGCCTATCAATCCAGTCCATAAATATTATGAAAAGGAGGGGTGACAGAACACACCCTTGGCAGAGGCCAACAGAGACTGAAAGGTTCAGACTTTGTGCTGTTTACCCTGACACAAAACTCTGGGAATTCATACAGGGACTTGATGGCAGCTAATAGTTGGCCATCCACTCCATACTCCTGTACTACTTGCCAAAGCTTATCCCAAGGAACCCGGTCATATGCCTTCTCCAAGTCCACAAAACATGTGTAGACATTCTTGACATATTCCCAAGATTTCTCAAAGACTTGCCTTAAAGTGAAGATTTGGTAAGTTGTGCTTCTACCAGGACGAAAGCCACATTGTTCTTCCTGGAACTTTGACTCAACTAAGTATATTCCTTTCCATTCTTTTCTGGGTAACTTTCAATTTGTGAATCATATTTTGAGTTAAGTTCCAGGTTTCGCTGCCATATGTAATTACAGTTAAGACACACTGAAAGCTTTCCTCTTCAAGCTAATAGAAATATCCCTTTGAAGATATCTTTCATCCACCCAAAAGCCATGCAACCTGGCTGTGTCCTTCTTTTTATTTCTTCTATTTGTCCATCTTTAAGTTTTATAATTTGTCTCAGATAAACATATGAATGTACCCTATCCACTTCTCTATTTTTTCAGTATAATTCTTTTTTGGTGTTAAAATGTCAATCAACATTACTTTCATTTTGTTTATACATTTTTCTTCAACCCAATCTGACTGGACATTTGAGAAAATTCTCTTAATTTTATTGCTAGGTCTTCTGCATCTTCTGCAAAAAGAACTATATCATCATCAAAGCAGATGAGTTATAATCTTTCCATTAATTTCAATTTCTCCATTCTACAAGTTTAATTCATGAAAAACTTCCTCCAAGGCAGATGTAAAGAGTTTGGGAGATATGAGTGTGTGAGTTTCTTCTATTCCACTGTCTTAGCAGTGATTCTAGGATAGCTGATGTTTTGATGGAGTAAAATGTTTCTTCATGTTATTTCAGTCTGCAAAGACTACACAGAGAAGTTTATTAACAAAAATTTTTTTATTTATTTACAAAAGTAGTATTACTTTTGAAAATGTTCATGATGATGATAAGTACATCATGCCTATCAAGGATTTAGGCCTAGAGTGGCTTGTTCCGGTCTTAGAAGTCATCATTGAATACTGGAAATCTCTTAAGAGGACATCCTGGTTTTCTTTTTTCCTAATGGTTTGTAATTTAAAACTTGTTTTAGTAATCTTTCTGTTTTCATTCTTTCAAAGTGTTCCATCCATTTATGTTTATATTTTTTAATTTTTTCTATTACTGATTCCTGGTTTAATTCTTTCATAATTTCTTCATTTCTTTTGTGATCAAATAGAGTATACTTTGTAGTTTTTCTCATAAACTTCATTTCAGCTGTTATTAATCTTTGTCTTTTTGTTTTATTGTCCCAATTTCATTTTCATACAATAGGACTGGTAGGGCTAATATATTGTATGCTTTTAGTCTGCTTTGCTTTTGTACCAGGTTTGGTTTAAATATAGAGTTAATTACACCTGTTTTTTTTTAAATATTTTGCAATTTTTAGGGGTTTATATATTTTTCATTTTCACGTACTACTAGTAATAAACTAACAGACCTATAATTTTTGATATTAGATCTTATTAAAAAGTCTTATATTTATTAAATCATTATTTCAATTAAAAAAGAGGTTAAGAAATCTGTTGTCTTAAATAAAACAGTGGCTGAATTTAGGCAAATATGTATGTATATGAAAATGCATGAGTGTCTGCTGCCCTCCACAACTTCGCCCTCCTTTTTTGGTTAAACTTCTAAATTGAAGAAAAGTATCTATTAAAATCAAATATTCACAGTAACAAGATTAAAGTTAATTTTGTGCATTTTGAAGACACGAGTAATCATATACCACCTAAAGATCTTCTGTGGATGGGAACAATACTTATTTGTTATTATTTTTTTTTTAATGTCATTCCCATCCACAACAGGTTGGTAAACAATTGTACATTTAGCATGTAAACTGAGGATTAAATAATCTGGGAATCCTGCTATTAAACCAAAATGTGCAACTTGTTTTTATTCCTGTTTATTCCTCCCAAAAAAAGTGAGTTAGTGGTCTTACACGAGTAACAAATAAATGGTCAACCAACCATTTTAAGATATTAACAAAGAAGCATTCGTCTCCACAGAGAGTGGACACACTGTCTGCTTTAGTCATCCAGGCTGGCAAAGAACCTATGTGAAAGAAGGTGAACCTTCAACAAAAATATTCCTGCAGTCATTCAGGATAAAAGGCAGGCCCACAAGTTATTAATATCCTTACCGAAAATAAATTTTATTCTCATTACTAATAACATTACAACATCACTGCAGCATCACATTACATTTTCAAAAGGATTAATTATAATCATTTTGAAGTACAAGCTAGAAAACTATAAAACAGGCATACCTGTTGCTTCTAAAGAACTTGAAATTCGCACAAACTGAGGAAGAGCATAAGCTGGAAGTGCTTTACTAGCACCTTCAAGAAACTGCTTTAAATTTAATGGCTGTCCTGAACTTTGAAGAGCTATCATACCAGCTCTTCCTTCCATACCTAAAACAAGAAGCATCAAAGAAAGAAAAATCTGTTCTAGTTATCTATTATTTTTTTAATTTATTTTAATGTAGAGGTGAAGAGTTAACAAATTTATTCAAACCTGTGTTTACAACTAGAAGTACTGATTTAAATGAAATCTATGGAAACAAATATGATCAGTTTTCATATAATTTATTTGCTTTTATGGTAAATTAAAGATGCCAAAAAATTAATATTCTCGTTAATCCTTTAAAATCCAAACAAGTGTAAGCAAACAAAGTTTGTGTATGAAGTTTCTTTGTGACTAGGCTACTTGGAATATGGTCAAGACCAGTCTAGGTAGTGGCCCTTCCCATTATGTACATCATTCACCACACCCAGAAGGACATGTGCTTTACATTGTAAGATAAAGCAATTAATGTGAAGTCATCAGCTTCTTATATACAAGTAACCTAGTTGTGATGAAACTTCACATGCAAACTATGTTTGCTTGCAACTGGATAAAGGATTAAACAATATGACTTCTTGGTATCTTTCATTTAATTTAAAACCAAGTGAAAAAACTTTCAGTGCTTTTATAATAATTCCATGATAGGATGGCAGAAGTAGAAGAGTGCAACATATTTAGGTAGGACAGGGTTTGAAACTGAATTGGTGAGGTATTACTTAAGAGGGTACATCTTATTAAGGGAAGAGACCTGAGAGTAAAATGGCAATGGTGGCTTTGAGAGTGTACAACTGCAAGGTAAGGCTGGGCACAGGATATTTAATGTGATGTTGCCACAGGAAAGAAAACACAGAGGGGAATGCGATGGAAACATTTATGCAATATACGCATACTGACCACTGAATTAGAAACTTATTTAATACTGTGTTGGACCTCCTTCAGCCCAAATTTCACAAGGTGTTAGATTGCATCCACATCCACAACATACCAGGCATTCACCAGTCCTTTAACTGGCTCAGATTTGATGGAAGAGGACTTTGCTCCCAGATCATTTTCTCTAAAATGTCTCATATTCTCAATGTGGTTCAGATCTGATCTGGGCTTTGTGGTGGCCAGAGAAGATGGTGGAAGTTGCTGTCATATTCACTGAACAATTCTTGCATGATGGAAAGTAGTATTGTGATCCATGAAACAATCTTCACCTGCTGGTGTAGAAAAGCTTGTGTTCATTGCACGTTGACTAATTTTGATGGTAATATCAAAACACAGAAAGATAAGTAAATAATTATTTAGTGACTTATTGCTGATATTTCGCTGGTGTTATGTGCTGCAACAAACTGTTTTTTGTGCTCTGAAGATGCTGGTTATGACACCAGCAAATTATCAGCAATAAGTCAATAAATAATTATTTATTTACCTTTCTGTGTTCTGATATATTACCATCAAAATTGGATAAAAAGTCAACATTACAGAATGGCCTTGATCAGCAACAATGTTCAGATATTTCTTGGAGGATACCTGACCTTCCAGCAATATCAGGGAACCTGTTCCATACCAACAGAACATACCCCACACCATGACACAACCTGCAGAATTTTGGATTATGTTTACAAGGCAAGAGCTGGGTTCACTGGCTCATGGGGTTCCTACCCACTCTCTGCCTACCATCTGTACAGAACAAGGTGTACTGTGACTCGTCGGACCATATGAATTTTTTCCAGTCCTTCAGCATCTAGTCATGGTGTTCCTGACATCACTGTAGATGAACTTAAGTTCTTTGCAGAAATCAGTGGTTTCTGTCTAGGGATGTAACTGCCAATACAGGTCCTCTTCAATTCCCTGTGCATAGTTCAGTGAGACATGGGTCGGGAACAGCTTTCATTAACCTCCCTACCAGTCAGGACGTATATATACAAGCGAGTTAAAAAAAAAAAAAAAAGACCGAACGTTTGCTATTAAGACTTTATTGCTCATTTTACAATATTTTAAGCACTGTCCCCTTCAAAATAGGCCGCTCTACTGGCGATATACCATTCCCAACGTTGGAATGCACTTTCTGTGATGGTGAGTGGTTCTCTTATTGTATTTTCCTGAATCTCCTCTATGGTTTGGAAACTTTTAAGTTTGGGAAACAGGAAAAAGTCCACTGGGATTAAGTCCGGAGAATAGAGTGGATGGGACACAATGGATGTCTGATGTTTTGCCACATAACTGCGGATGAGGAGTGACATATGAGCCAGCGCATTGTCGTGGTGTAACATCCAAGTCTGGTTTTTCCACAATTCAGGCCCCTTCCTGCACACAGCATCCCTCCTGCACTAAAACTTCCTGGTACAATTCTTTGTTTATCATCTGACCACACTGTACAAATTCATAATGGACAATGCCTTTATGCCAATCAAAAAGCACAACCAACATCACCTTGTTCTTTGACTGACCCATCCGTGCTCTTTTTGGTTGAGGAGACCTTTCCTCACCCACTGCAACGATTGCATCTTAATTTCAATAACATAGCCATAAACCCATGTCTCATCTCCTGTTATGATGTTCTTAAGTAACTTTTCATTACCATTTACATTGGCAAGCAGTTCCTGACTCATTTCAACAGGTTCTCTTTCTGATCATCAGTCAACAAATACTGCACAAATTTTGCACTGATGTGTCGCATCTGAAGTTTTTCAATCAAAATTTGATGGCAAGATCCTACGCTGATGCCCACTTCATCCGCAACTTCTTGGATAGTTAAACTATGGTTTCCATGAATCACAACATGAACTCTCTCGACATGGTCGTCATCTGTTGATGTGGAAGGTTGTCCAGGCCTGGATCTTCACTGACCAACATTCTGCCCTTTCTAAAATGTTTAAACTACTCATAGCAACTGCATTCAGCTTATATAGTCCCCCTCCCTCTGTATACTTGGTTAAGCAATTGAAATGTCTCTAAAATTTTTACCAAGTTTGTAGGAAAATTTCACACACACACACACGCACGTTGTTCTTCAAGCTCTTTCACTATCACTAATCCGACAAACAGCTTGTGCATATGCTCACTTCACTGGATGTAACTTGACGACTAATGCTTATAGCAGATGAAGCAAATGGCAGTTTGTTATCAAAACCTGCTGCTAGGTGCACTCAGCAACTGAAGAGTGTTCTCTGTGCTGGTTGGCGTGCTATTTAAAAAGTTTTTTTTTTTTTTTTTTTTGAACACCCCTTGCATGTCCAGCAAATCCTGGATACAATTCATATTACTGGTTGAAAGAACATGGATAAGAAGTGCAATTTGGCTGTCATGCCCATTAAAAGATGCAATAATCCTTCACACTGATGAGAACACTTAACCAGATTACATCGCATACATAGCTACATTCAGTTACCTATAGCAAGAAATACAGTGCTGGATAACTGGAATCTTAGTTATATTAGACTAGACACCTAAAAGTTATTTATTTTTTCTACTTTTTTTACAATATAATTATAGTTTTTAATGCCAGTGCAAACTAAGATCTTTTCATACTTTCTTCACTTAAATATTGTATCACTTTTGAAGCCCAATGTCAACATCAATTTTTTTTTTTTTTTGCTAATTATTTTAGTCACCAATAATATTTTATTCTCTCAGAACTTGATTCAAGATAATTATTTTTATCAAACAATTATTTTATAAATGAATGAAAATCCACATTATCTTAAAAAAATACAGCCCATGTCTGTTCCAAATTAAGTTTTCTTTATTTTTTGTTCATAATCTTAATTCGAAGATTACTTCACAGACTGTGTGAAAGTTTGCACTTTTATCATTTTGTTTTAAACAGAGAACTACTTGTATACATAAATCTTGAATAATATCATGTAATGTATAATCTTTATAGTTCAATCTGTAAAACTTCTTTGCACTTCAACTCTTCGTTTCCATGAATTGTCCATTATAAATTGAAATAAATTACTGTTATGAAGTAAATTGTATGTACATATTTTTCTGCTAATTTAGATATTTATGCAGGAGTTTTGGAGTAGCAATATTTTCCCTATAGTTTATCATTCAAGACGTGTTTAGGTACGTGTGTCAAAAGTGAAATTTCATTTTCAAAATATTCATAATAGAATTAAAATTGTATTTTGCCGTTGATGGCTAATCCCCCCACCCAAAAAAAAAAAAAAAACTCTCTCACGCACAATAAATTAGAAAATTTTGTATATTTTCTCATTTCCTGATTATCATAAATCAATAAATTATGTGATATTGGGTAATTTGGGAAATTAATGTTTTAAAGACAGTGTCATCCTACAAAAACAACTTCAGAATAAAATGTTTCGAATAGTTCAACTTGTTTTTCATCTTTCTGAATGAGTAGCAGATATTCAAAACATTTTTACATGTATTTCTTATTGTTTGGGCCTTTTTAGTATGTGTACTGGGACATGTTCTTTCCTCTCTTTCTCAGTTATCTTCATTAACTTACAGCCTGTTACTCAAGCAGAAAGGTACATTAGCAAGTATATCTAAGATGCAATTCATTTCTGAGATTGCAAATAGTAAAAACATTAGGGGTAAAAAAAGCTCAGGAGATGTAGAAAAGTTGGAGCCTTTACCTTTCAAGTAGCTCTTACTCTACTGATGATGATGATAGAAGTTTTTCAAGCTCTGAAGATTGAGATTTTGCCTGTAGACATCTTCATGCAGAAGATGAATGATGGTCATTAAATGGACACCAGCTTGTCTACGGTTTCTATCATAGGTAAGCCAGGAATTACTGAAGACTTTGACACAGCAACATTTTAGGCTTCTTGCATTTATTTCTAGATGAAGATGTTCTTTCCTTCATAATGGAACAGACTTACCTTTACCCTTGCCAACAACATCAGCAAGTTGAGTACAGTTTGGAGCCCAATATATATCAACAAGCTACTTACATTTATAGCACTCTTGGATTCTGAACATGCCAATGTTTCGTGATATGATAGCCGGTCTGGTTGGCCAAGTGGTTAGCGTATCCGCTTTCCAGCCAAAAGGTTGCAGGTTCGAATCCTGCTGTGAGCATGGATGTTTGCAATTGTCTGTGGAAATGCTATCAGTGGTGTTGGTGTAGTCGGTGGATTGAGTAGTGGAGACGGAGTTGTAGAGCCCTCCCTTGATGAGTCTTAAGACTCCCTGGAAGTGTCACATAATAATAATAACATTATGATTATGACTGAAAAACGATTCATTCTCATTGTGAAGTATTTGCATTTTTAGAATAATGAGGAATATGATCAGGCAACACATCCTTGCCCTTAATGATTTTCTGATGAAAATTCTTCAGATATTTAGGTCACTACATTCCAGAGAGAAAGAGAGAGATGTATCAATGAAAGTCGTAAGCTATTCAAAGGCAGATCAAAATGTAAACAGTATATTCTCCAAAAGAAAGCCAAGTATGGGGTAAATTTAGGTTTTAGAAGCGAAATGCAAAGTGGATATCTTTGGGATTTCAAACCTTATACAGGAGAGTAGACCGTACTCGAGCACAATAAATGCTTGGATCTTCTCTTGTCAATGCGTGCAGCAATGGAGTTACTAGACCCCTTATTGGGGGAAGCATTACTGAGTTACAATGGATAACTGCTATATGTGTCCTGAATTCACCGATTTGCTTTTACAGCATCATAGAGATAGTTATACTGTAAATGCAAAAAGGCAAGACATTCTTTGCACCAAATTAGAGAGACAAAAAAAAAATGTTTTTCTGCTGCCTTTCCTGCACAATCCATCAATGGAATCTTAGATGGTTTCAAGCAAGACAAACTCATTGCTGTATGTGCATACAATGATACTATGAGAGGAGTCTATAGGTGTGATCAGTAGCTATAATTTTACTCTGTAATGAGGATACAACATTAAAAATTATTAAAAAAATCATTTGGGCATATCTCCAAGATATGCCCTGTCCATGCCCAAGACCCTAACTTGGCTATGGCTGAGGAAGATCCTTCGTCTCCTGACATCACCAATGGGAATCAAACCTAGAACACTCCTTCCCCAGGCATATGGGTTGCGAAGCGCACAGCCACTAGGCGAAGCGCACAGACATTTGGACATATATTTGATTTTATTATTAGGAGCAGTTTCCTCCTATACAAGAAAAAATATAAGCCTACTACAGAGTAGAAATCACAAATTGCTACAAATTTATGTTCCTTCTACAGCAAGCAGGAAAACAAGCAATCCTTCCAGACTTGTAGTTGAGCACTTTCCTGTCAATTTTATCACCTAAGGCTTAAAAATAAAAGTGTGCTTAAAATGTAAAAAAAAACTCAAGGAGATAATGTAAAACTGCTTTGTGCATTCAATCTTGTTTTAGGGTGTTCCATACTGTTCAAGATATATAAATATGGAACAATATGAAAACAAAAATGTTCCTTTTCAGGGCCATCAAAACAGTCCTTTTCCAGATAATGAACATTGACAGACTACCTGATACCTGACTGTACTGGTTCCAATTCCTCTTGAAGAGGAATCTGAGTTGTTTTTATAACACACAGAATAATATATTGCTCCTCTCGAAGTGGCTAATAATAGTACTTTTTGTTTTGAGCAAATAAAAATAGGGAGGACCATCAGGACATGCCTACTAGGTGCAAGTGCATTTCTTTCTTTTTTATGTCCATAACCACAAAAGTTTGGAAATCTATAATATGTTAATGCTACATGTGGGTAATTAACATCAGAGATAAGACTAAACATGTTTTTTCAAGCCCTCCAATAAATTGGGTGATGGCCTTGCATTATGCTATTTACAGAACCAAATTCATCTACAAACCTAAATATTTTCATAAGTATTCGTGCCTGTATTGAGGATTCTAATCCGTAGCCACTTAGTAAAAAAGCAGCAATCCTCTCCAGTTGGCTGCCCAAGCTTACTTATTGCAATCAGGAAAATGATTGAGTAGACTAAGGCTGTGATTTTGTGTTGATTGGAATTATGGCAGAAGCAATTATGAGGCAAGTACACTGTGTGTTTGTTATTTTCCAGTGCTTTGCCTGTTTGCTGAAAAACACAACTTCCAGGTAGAAAAAAACCATAATTGCAGTATGAGATTAACTTATTTTCGGCTGGAAAGTCCCGATGAAGGTTCTCATAGTACTACATAGGTTTTGAACCCATGCTTTCTAACCAATGAAAATAATGCACTCTCTTCACCTCTGCTTTAGAGACATAACTATGGACCACATATTTCATATCTTTGAAATGCATGTTCACTGACTGATTTGTTTGTTTTGCATGGAGAAGAGCCCTAATTTCTAAAAAGGAATGAAATTGGGATAATTTTTCTATTGTTTTAGAAATGGCATTCATAAAAACAATCTCTCAGTCAGTTCTAACAGAGCAAAAAGTTTTCTGGATGAGCTGTAAAATCCTCAGATTTTCCACAACTAGTAAATGCAACAGCAGGAACTCTTCCAAGTGTTACTTTTGCATAAGTAACACTCGGAAGAGTTCCTGCTGTTCATCAAAGCACACACCAAATTTCAAGTTTTAGATTACTTTAAAGGAAAAGCAAGAAATGTGGCTACTTTCAGAATATAAAACATAGAAAATAGCATTATTATATTATTACTGTAGTAGTAGTAATATTTCACTAAATATGGGATAAAGGGACTCTTTTCATGTACATATCAATTTATATCCAAAAACTTGTTATCATAATGTAAATTATATTCTATAATAACAGCATAGTGATAATAAGAATAATTACATAACAATAATACAGTATTCTGTTGTTATCAAATTTTTATTTCTAATGGAAAAGAAAGAAAAACAATTACTATTAGAACACAGTTTTTTGAATACCTACAGAGCAATCCTCAACAGAAGATGCCCATGTTATCGCATAATACTGAAATTCTGTTTTTCATGAAATCTGTTTTTTTTTTTTTTTTTTATAAGGGAAACATACTAAAATTGAAAAGTAAATTTCAAAAAAATAAATAACGTGCACATTTTCCCCTTGTCCCACACTGATATGATATGGATTCCAAATTTCTCACATGGAATATATATATATATATATATATATATATATATATATATATATATATAAGATGCCTTAATTATATTCCAAACATTTCTGAATAATAGGCTAAATCATTCTCAGATATGCTTTATTTCTTAATTTTGAAACATTCTGTGTACCACAATCAGACCCAATGTAACTTCTTTTCATGTGCCATCTCCTATTGAAGATCAGCGACCACCTTGGCTAATTCTGAGCGATTCTCAGCCACTCTGAACAGTACCTCAGAGCTCATGCCAGTTCACTGATGTCTGCAAGCCAAGATTTTCTTTGTCTTCTTTGTCCTCTTCTTCCATTTATCTTCCCTTTTATAATCAATTGAAGTATCTTATATTTTTCATTATGAAGTAGATGACCAAGATATGCAGTTTTCTTCTTTGGATGTTTTGGCTGTCTATTGGATTTTTAGCATTTGTGTGTAACTACATCTCAAAGGCTTCAAGTTTTTTTTATTTATTTCTTTCTTTTTTAATCAATATTATCTTCAAGGTCCAAGTTTCTGCACCATACAGCAGTACAAACCATACCTAGCATTTAACCATGTGTACTCTAAGCTCTACATTTAAACTGCAGTTACACAGTGTTATTTCATCAGGAGAAACTTTTTTCTTGCCATTTCAATTCTAACTTTTATTCCCATTTCTGAATTGCATTCTTCAGAAAGCATCCAAGATATTTAAATTTTGTTCTGAATTAAGAATGGTTTCTTGCTTATGACCATGAATTTAGTTTTGGTGATGTTTATTCTTAATCCCATTTTTTCACTCTCTTTATTCAGTAGTTTAAAAAGATTTTGAATATCCTAAATATTGTCAGCCAGAACAGCTGACAATATTAATGCTGATTTGTAAATTAAAGCTGAATAGTAATGTGCAGTCTACAAAAAAAGAAAAAAAATTATCTGGCACAATTTTAAGCAAAAGACGAAGGCGAAGAATCCCTGCTGAAATATCACTGCATATAAATTTCTGACATTAAAAAAAGTATCAGAACTAGAAAGCTAGTAATGCAATTTAACATAATTTATTGTTCATAAAAACAACAACAAAAAATTGTTTCTATAACTGAAGTGTGACAATCCATATAATGGTATTTTGCAAAGAAAAAAAGTAAAAGGCTATATTTATTTCAATAAATGTTATTTTAAAAAAATAATAAATATTTATCATAATTTTCAATGCAGAAAAGCATTTAAAAATTGCACAAAAAAAATTACTTCTATATTGTCCGTAAAATGAAAGAACAAATTATCTTATTCCATTACACTGATTTGAAGAATAAAAGAGCAAATTCACTACTACTAAATACATTCATTGCAAAGGCTGATCTCTGGTCATTTCAGAATTGATTATTTATTTTGCACATGTGTGAAATTTATGTTCATTTCTGGGAAGAGACAAATTGTGCAACAAAAAAAAGTCAAATATCTAAGGACAGTAAAGGAAATTCTAAGTAATACAGAACACTTAATCAAGTGACAAGAAGGTCGCTCCATTCCAGTTAATCTACTAATGGCTCTTAATTTGCCGTTAAGGGATTAACGGCAAATTTAGAGCCATTTGCATACAAGCCTTCTCAGACAATGGTGATCTTGTTCCTGACAGACTGTCTTAAGGACCTCAGTTATGCCTCTTAGATCAGCAATGTAGGTTATTTTTCTATTAATTAAATACTCAGATATCTCACCTTTTGGGAAACCAGTCAGCTCTGAGGTTTTCAAAATTAGCTCCAGCCAGATGTGCAGCCCTTTATCGAACTCTGAAATAGTCTTTGTTTTTTCCATTGTGACCAACACTATTGACGATTACTGACCAACAGCATTCTTTTTTCCTAGAATATGTGGTGATGCACATGACCAAGTATTTTGCATATATGCTACATAAGTGATATTTATGTACATCTGCACAAAGTTCATTTCATGTAGCCAGTATGGGTAATTCAGCAAGTTAGCAATTTGGGAAATTTCAACACTGTTAATATATGCTGAGAAGAGAAAAATTGTATTGTAATAAGGGAAGTGAAAGCTTTGAGATAGTGGGAATGGCCATATAATCTTGACTTAGGGGATGATATGTAGAAGTCTCAAAAAGAAAGAAGCTTAGGTGATTATAACAGACAAGGAAATCTGCTTAAAGTACTTTTTTTCTTAAAGAAGTATGATGGAAAGAATTTGAAAGAAGAAAGTTGAGTATTGCATGGGAGCTGGTTACGTATTTGTTAGCAGCAATGACAACTTGTACTTTACCAGTGAAAAAGATAAGGAAATTTAGGACAAAATGGATGACTAGGGAACTTACACAGGAATTGCAGATGAACAACTGTTATGGAAAGGTATAAAGCAAGAAGTGGAGAGCAGTTGTTTGATGAATATAAGATTCAAGCCTAGAAAGTGACTAATATAGTAAGGAAGAGAAAATTAGAATGACAGAAGAGTAACACTACAATCCAATGAAAATCCCCAAAGGAGTTCTTATATATCCTACAGGAAGAGAAAAGGTTATGGAGGAATGACTTGCTAGATGGAAAATGTAGCTGGGGGGGGTTAATGCAGATGACACAGTAGAGCTATTTGCTGTACCAAGATGAAATACCCTAATAAAGTAAACTACAGGGTTGAAGGATTAGAAGTTAACCAAGAGGATACAATTTAAAATATTCAGTTTTCAAGGTTTCAAGCAAGCTAATGGACTAAATGAGATTTTGCCACATATTTTAGGGGAAAATTAACGTGTTCGCACCAGGCAGTGTCTGCACATGAAGAAACTGGCTTTACTGGTATGCACTACTTCGAAAGAAAGCAGTGGACACCATAGTGTGAGGAACAAACAGTCATGGTGCCCAAATTAATAAGATGTAGGACCACCTTTTGCTGCAATCACTGCAGCAATCCTACAGGGCATTTTCCACAAGCATATGATACGAATCAATGGGAATTTTGGACCATTCTTCTTGTAGGCATGTAATGAAGGCCTGGACTGTTGTTGAGTGGACGTCCCTTGACTTCATCTGACACTCCAATTCATCCTACAGATGTTCAATAGGGATGAGATCAGGGTTCTGTGGAGACCAGTCAAGTGTGGTGATATTCATGTCCACAAACAACACAGAGCAGCAGCATGACATGGCGCATTGTCTTGCTGAAAGAAACAATGGTCAGTTTCATAGAAACACCACAAAGTAGAAAGCACTACATTACATTGTCCAGAATGTTCCGATATCTATTCGAGTTCAAAGTTTGTGGTACCACAAATAGAGGTCCCAGGCCAAACCAGACCATATCATCACACCACCGCCTCCAAATTTCTTAATTCGGATTATGCACTCTGGTGAGAGATGGTCACTGGGCATCCACCACATCCACAGCTATCCATCTGCTCGGTAGAGGGTGTGGCACGATTTGTCACTCTATAACGCAGATTCCAAGCTTCCATGCCCCCCCCCATTGTACACACTTTTTTGCACCACTGAAGAAGATGCTGCATGTTGAAGAATTTGAAGAGAACTTGGAATGGTTCAAAGCTGATGGAATGCATTTGAATGTGTTTGCTGTTGGACATTCGGTAATTATTGTTTTACCAAGAGTACACAGGATTCATACAAAATTAGTATTGCTAAGAGGTTGAGAAACATGTTGTGAAAGGAAGATGGATACAAAGATGAGAAAGTGATTATAGCAGGGTAGAATGATGCAGTTCAAAAGGTGTGATAAGAATATGAATGAAAATCAGTCAGGATCAGGAAAACGGGGATGGCCAGATTGAAGATAGGTGTACATACTACACCAGACAGAGAGAGAGAGAGTATTCAGTGATGGTATTGTGGGATGGCCTCACCCAGAGTGGGGAATTATGGTTGTATACTAATGTAAGGAGTATTAGAAATAAAGAGGTTGAATTGGAAGCATTGATAGAATCAGTATGCTCAAAGATAATTGGAATAAGTGAAACTCAGTTGACTGAGGATGATATGCTGTAAAAAGGATAGGAAGGTGAAGAGAGGATTGGGGGGGGTGGCACTGTTAATGATAGAGGAATTGTGTCCTTCAAGAGTGGAAGTGGAAAACAGTAATAATGTGTGAAGATTTTGAAGTTATATGCTAGGAAATTGAGATCAATAGAAGAGTATATTTAAGGGGAAGGACCTCACATAACAGGATGTCTTAGATATTTTTTTGCTGGTCATGGAAAACTCGTCATGGAAATAAGGCGATTCGTATCGGCCGGAAGAGCGTGTGTGTGTGTGTGGATGGGGGGGGGGGGGGGGCTTAATGGCTTTGGGATGTTTCGAGTGAAATTTTTGGGTATATGCAAGGTATGGTTTGGATAGGACAAGGGATGTCATCCCTTGTCCTGTCCAAACCTGTTCCATTCGTTAAGTGCATTGTAAGATAAGAAAAACATTTTCCCCTTATCTCACAACGCACTTAACGAATGGAACAGTTTACATGTCGCAGATCAAATCCAGGAATGCATGAAGATAAAAGTTGTTGTGGGGCTAGTTTCATGAGTGTGGGCAGATGAATGGGGATAACAAATAAAAGTTGACGTAGGTATGAATGGGGATTAAAGATAAACGTCGTTGTGGGCAGATGAATGAAGATATCAGCGGGACAGTGCTGACATTTCCCATCATTTGCACATGGTACCAATGCAGCTAAAAAAAGTGGGGTGAGCTTAATGAGTGTGAGCAGATGAATGGGGGATAACATATAAAATATAAAAGTTGCTGTGGGCAGATGATGGTGCTGACATACCCATTCATTTGCCCACAGCAAATCGGAAACTGACACCTTTATTTGTTTAATAAAAATTAAAATTTTGTTGAGTGATGATACCCTTTTAATCATTTACTTTCAACTTAATTATGCTTCCATATGTATTCAAAACATGCTTTTAGATTTATTATGTTATAAAAGGCACAGTTTTTTCAAAATGTTGGCAATCCCCACATACATTTAAAAAAAATTATATAACTTAGTGGTCTGCAGAATTGTTTTAGGCATTTTACTGGTCCTTGGGCTTAGGAAGGTTGAGAAACATTGTCATAGACTAATCAGTATTCTCAGCAGTGGCAGTTAAGGTATTAGAGGAGTTGGCAAAAAGGTAGAATTCTGGGATGGAGAAACAGGAATATAATACTCTACTGGGCTGGGGAGCTGTACAGTTTAGTGAGAGGTAGGTCTTGCCTTGGTAATTTCCTCACTTTATAATAAAGGGACAACTGACTTGGATAAAAAAAAAAATGGCTACATGATGATACTGATGGACTATGCAAAAGAATTCTACTGAAAAGAAGGCTGCCCCATCAAACACCACAGCAACATAAATGGAAGCAAATGGAGATGGATATGAAAATGGTGACATGCATAAGAGAGTGGCTGATGGACAGACATTAAAGAGAAGTATATGGGAGAAATGAATCTAGGAGAAGACAGGTGCTGGTAGTGTACTACAAGGCTCTGGACTAAGGTTGCTGCTGTTTAATCTGTGAATCAATAATACAAGAAACAATGAGGGTAAATATTCAGTCATTTAATGATGATGATGATGCAAAACTAAGTAGAGCAATGTTAATACTGATGATATAAAGCTGAAGTGACTTTATATATGGGCAAACGGATAATAGCTGTCAGTTGAACATCGCAAAGTGCAAGGTTATACACTTTGTGATGAAGATATCACAGGCTGCATAATATGATGGAATTAGACTTCAGGAAATATAAGATGACGGGGATTTGGGAGTGATTGTGAACAGTGGAATTGAAGTTTACAGCGCATGGCGCAAAGATGGCCAAAACTGCTAGATTACCTGGATGTTGAACACGTTAATAAGCAGGGATAGGAAGGTTATTATCCCTCTTTTTATAAAGACTTAAAGAATACATCTGGAATACCGTGCACTGATCTGGTCACTTGGATTTTGTAGAATGAGGAAGTGGCAAAGGATTTCCAAAGGTGAACAACCGAGATTGTGACAAGTAAATGAATGCTCCCTGTGAAGATTACTAAAGGCTAGTAGAGGTGGAAAGGAGGAGATATGAAACAAAAATTATTACAGGCAGTTTTGCATAACTCACACAGAAGTTTTTTCAATACATGGTTGGGAGAAAACAAGTGGTCACTTCTAGAAACTATGCAAGAGTGAGGTTAGTAAGGGCATGAGGGCTAGATTTCTTGCCAGAGTCAGTGTAAGTGCTTAGTCAGCGAATGGGTTCAAGGAGAAGTAAGACAGGTAATATGTAAATAATGGTTGCAGCCTCCCATGATGAATTTATGACTGCACGGCAATACTAAAGAAAATAATAATATCTTAGAGAGAAATCTTGCTGTACTTGCCATTAATAGCTATGCATTTTTTATTAAAATCCATTCTCTCAAATATTTCTACACATCCATAATTCATTTCTTACTCTGCTCTTTAAGTCTCTAACAAGAACTAGCTTTTCCTTTTATACCAGCTGATCTCTCTAATGACTCAAAAAAAAAAAAAAAATTCTCTTACTTCTTCCTTACTGGATATTAAAGGTATTAAAACAGGATAGAAACAAACCCAAAGCACAGATGCAACAATCACTATAAGATATGCATGCACATCAAGTTCATTATTATGCTTATTTATTCATACCAGAAACATCTGTGGTATGTTCAGTGAACATTGTTCAAAATCACTGTTATGAGATTGTTCACAGATGATGATATGGTTAACAGAGAATTCAAAAAATATGATGGGTATAGTATTTTCTGCAAGTCAGAAGCAGCATAAGAGGAAGAGATAGTTTAATGTTCATTTCAGTGGTGTAAAGATTTAAGAAGATAGTGATAAACTAAGCTATGTAGCCATCTAGTGTGAAGAAAGATGTAGATCAAACCATTTTGGAGATTTCAGTTCTATTTAAACAGTCTGGAAGGTAAAAACAGCACATTAGAAGAAATGCAAGCACCATGGTAGTAACTGGTATTATTTATCAAGAGCGACTAAGCCAAGTGATAACAGTCAGTTACAGGCTATTCTTATTATATGAATCATTATAAGTAAAATTTGGCCTGCTGTAATAACTCCTGCATTCTGAGTTAATACTGTTAATCAGTCACTTTTATTCATCAGGTAGGACAAAGACTATCAAATTTGAAAATATTAAATACAATTAGTAGAGGGGAAAAAAAAATCCAAAAACCCACCTGAAGACAACAACTCTAGAGGTTGCACTGTTCAACTGATAAATCAGACACTTTGTGTGTGTGTGTGTGTGTGTGTGTGTGTGTGTGTGTGTGTGTGTGTGTGTGTGTGTGTGTGTGTGTGTGTGTGTGTGTGTGTGTGTGAGAGAGAGAGAGAGAGAGAGAGACTTCTGCTGCACAAACTTCTACAAGTCTCATCTAGCTGATTCTAATATTACTTAGTCCCCTGAAAAAATTCAGCCTGACTGTACAAAAATGGAAATGTTACCAGGAGTTGCATCCTTCACAGACATCTATGGGCTGCAATGTTCAACTGAATTTTACCAAACTGAGAATAACAAAACTTGTTGACATCACTTAATGTTCTCTGAAGAATTCAGATCAATCAGAAAAGAGAGAGGATCTACATCACTTCTAGAGACATCTCTACAAGTGATGTAGATCCTTTCAAGTCACATCCTCCTGCTGATTTTGACAAAATCTGAAATATAATCATTTCCTATGCTGCTAAAGCTTAACCTAACAGAACTAAAATGAAGGAGTAGATGGATTGTAGGGAGGGGGCTTCCTTTGCAGAGATCTATACAAATCACATCATTCACTTGATTTTGACAATTTCTTGACTGCTTCACATGTGTCATAAAAAGTATCTCATATGTAAAAAAACAGGGCCAAGCACTGAGAAAATAGAAGGTGAGCTGCAATTCAGAAGTAGTTACAAGGCTGATAACATTGTTTTTCATTACTGAGAAGGGAAATCCCTCTACAGTTCAAGAAGTATTATAACAGCAGAAACAATACCTCTGATTATTAAAAAATAATGTCAAAAAGCTAGCTAAATCTAAACTATTGCCAGATTTCATCAGTATTTGGTTGACTTTTTTTTTTTAAAGTCACATCTGAAAATTATTTTGTATCATCTCATGATTTTTGTGACATTTACTCAACAAAGAGTAAAGAGACATTTACTCAACAATATTACATTATTCTTTTGCTCTGTTGTAATAAAGTAAAGAGTAAGAAAAAAAATTACCTACCTTTTATGAACTGACTTTGGTGAAACCAAAACCATCAGAGTAGTGAAGGAATGAAGTCACACATGTATGAATGGACTCAGTGCAAGCTCTGTTGAACATATCCATCATCTGTGTGCTGATTTTTGGAATAGAAAGGACATAACAGAACTAGGGAATAATTTTGAGTAGAAAGAATTTACAAATTGTCTATTGCATTACAAAAATGGGAAAGGCCTTTCAGGGAAGATTTTACATTTGCGATATTTATTAATAATAGTAAAAATTCTTTAAATAAGTTTAAATTAAATATGTTAGTTTTTCTCTATATCATGATAGACAGAAATTTAAAATAGCAGTCATGAAAAGAAGAATTTCATGCAACAGATCCTAAGTATATGCTCTAAAGAATATAGAGAAAAATAAAAGTGAGCAGAGTTGTGTATAAAACTAGCCCTATAAAAGTGAGAAGATTCTGGAAAGAATAGAGAAGATAAATATAATAAAGGCAGTGCAAAATTTTTGGAGGCTAAAGGATAAATATGGAAGTGCAAAGGAGAAAGTACCATAAAAAGAATCAAAGATGACAAAAACTAAAAATAAGGTTATTCTGGAGCAATCACTTTGAATATTATTAAATGAGGCAATATGTGATACAACGGTTGCAAAAAAAATGTCCAGGAGGAATTCCTTCAGAAGCAATAAGTTATGGAATACAATGCAGAAAGGAAGCTGAAATATATAACTGATCTGACCTCCAAAAAATTCTAAAATACATTGCAATAAAGCTTTTCAGTAGCTACATGCATAATTGAGAATGGCTGATTAGATAAAAGGTCAAATATCAGATGAGTGGAGAAGAGCTATTATTATATGACAGCCTGGTTGGCTGAGTGGTTAGCATATCTGCTCTCCAGCCAAAAGGCTGTGGGTTAGAATCCCGCTGTGGGCATGGATGTTTGAACACCACTAGGTGAAAATATTAGTGGTGTCGGTAGGTAGTAAATGGCATTGGTGTAGATCAGTGCTTCCCAATCTGTGGTCTGCGAATAATTCAAAGGGGGTCCGCATGATAGTTTATTTTCATTAAACTTTATTTTATCATGCTGCTCATACCTGTTGTTCACACCTGGCCTAATTGATATGTTCATATTCTTCTGAATATCTCCATTTATAACAGTATTGGATTGTCATAAATGACACATTTAGTGTTGTAAAATTGTAATTTATTACTTCATCTTTATGATATGTAAAATATAAAAAATTTCCATTTTGGATTTTATGGGGGCCGCGGTGAATTAACATTTGCTACGGGGGGGGGGGGTCCGTGACATCAAAAAGGTTGGGAAACAGTGGTGTAGATGATAATGGTAACTTGAAATCATTGTAGTTGGTGGATTGAGTGGTGGAGACAGATGTGTAGAGTAGGTGCTCTCCCTCAATGAGTCTTTGGACTCCCTGGAGGTGTCACGCAATGATAATATCAATTTATAACAAGGAAAACAAATCGGATTATGAGAAATAAAAGAAAAAACCCTGCTTACTGCACTGCAGAAGTGGCTTGAAAACATTTTAGTCTCTGCAGCATGGTTTCTGAATTATATAACTATTAGCTCATTCACAGTATTAAAATGTGTGACAGGTTGGTAACCCATTGTGGGTAGGAATCAATCATATTTAAAAAATATAGTGTAAATGTAATATTTATTCAGAGTAATATATCATTATCATCCTAAGATCCCATGGAGTCACAAACTCATCTAGGAGGTCCCTTTTGTCATACACACAACTCGCCATACCGTATGCCTTTAAGCACATTCAAATTCTTTGCAGACACTATGCTCTCAGGCAATGCATTCCAATCATTCACAACTCCATGCAAAAAAAAAAAAACCTGTTTTGCACTCTCTTGCTCACACCCTCCTTATAGAGCTTCTGGGTACGACCTCTTGTTCTCCTCCTCCAATCTCCATTTTATGAAAAACCTCTTTAACATTAATCCTATAGCAATCCCTTACCAACTCTATCATATTACCTTTCTTCCTCTTATCCACTAGATTCTGTATATTGCATTATCTTGACCTGGATTCATATTCAACATTCCAGAAATCAGAAACTATTTTGGTCAATCACCTCCGGACACTTTCCAACATATCTTCATCCTTTTGAAAACCAGGTGACCAAATCTGTGTATCTCAATTATATTCTCTGCAGCAGTTGTCTTTATACCATTTTCTGCAATGAATGCCATCCTACCATAATCATTCTTATTTCTGATGGCTACATATCGAAAGAACTCCCTAGTATTGTTTTTGGTTTCATTAGCTAACTGGTGCTGATACTGAACTTTTGCTACCCATACCAAACGAGTCACTCTCCTTGTCTGTTTTCCTCATTGAAAGTTTTTTTCACTTGGTTATGCTATAAATTAAAGATGCCCAGAAAACTTTCAACATCTATCTCTAAACCAGAGTATTTTAGTAATAAGTGCGACACTTTTTGGCTACTTGTATATGGAAATATACCTTCTGCATTACTTCAACCTTCGTATCACTTCTGGGCCTGGCTCCCACTGATGAGACCTCAATAAAGGTTGAAATCAGTCTGAGTAGTGATCCTTCCCATGATGCATAGTATTATACATGTCTGTAAGGATATACTTTGCATCATGGGATACTAAGGCAAGTGATGTGAAGTCATTAGCCTTTATATAAGAGTTGCCCAGTTGTGAAATTACTTCACATTCAAACTTTGTTTGCTTACGCTTGGATAAATGATTAAAACCAAGAACATAATTTCTTGGCATCTTTACTTTGTATTCCTCATGGAATTGATTATTACCATTCTACTTATGTTGCCTCTATAATGCTTTTTTTTCTCTGTATTGCACGTACTTAATCTCTTCATTCATTCATTTCACACCTACTTTAACCTTCTGACCTTTGGAATAAATTTAGACATTGCTTCTACTAGAAACAGTTCTTGAATATCACCTAAGCAGCATTGGTCTCCTTTCCACCCAACCACTCATTCCGTGCTACACCTACAAGCTGCCTCCTGAGCTTCTCATAATCACCAGCCTTGTAGTTCCACATATACACTTTCCTCAAGGAGTCCTCACATGAATGGCAGTCACCCAGGTAATCACTTCATGGCCACTCTCATCAACTGGAGAGATTTGACACACCCCATTTATAATAACATCCTCTGATGAGATAATCAAATCCAAGATCCTCAATGTCCTCCATTACATACTGCCTGAGATAGTTGTCCCTCAAAAACCTCATTTTCTTTACTTCCTGTTGCTATCTCATCATCCCAATCTATATTGCCGTAATTAAAATCATCCATAATGATCAACCTTTTCCCATTTGCTTGGCTAATTTGCTTATACATTTCATTCTATTCACCTCTATCTCAAACTATACTGCCACAAAACTACTACCAGTATTTCCCCTGCCCTCGCATCTGCATGTATGGACATATCTCTTTTTTCTATCATCAACAGAACCCCCGCCTCCCTTTCTCACTTAACAAAATGCATCATACCCTTCCATCTCTATTCCTGTCAAGATGTCATCCTCATCCAAACAGGTCTCACTTATTCTAACAATTTTTGGGTGAATGAACTCAATCAATGCAACCATTTCATTTCCCTTGTTTCTGATACTTCTAGCATTTGTATCCAAACTTAACAGCTCATTCCTGGATCTATAACAAGTTTCACTGATACTTTCCTTGAGCCATTTCTTTTTTTTTTTCCCTTACTCATCCCAGAACCTTCTTCAAATTCAAATGTTTTTCCTAGATCCCAGGTCACCCCCCTTCCCTCTTTGTTTACAAACACATTCACATTCTCTTGGATAATCAACCTTTCTCACACTGTGCTCCTCTGTTCACCCTGTGTCTCCTCATTTCCCTGTTCATTTTGCACACTTGTTTTCTTATTCTTTACAATCATGTTACACACTTCTTCATTCATAAACACCACTTCAATCTCTCCTGACTTGCATCAAACCATTGATGTCCATCACTCTTATACAGTTCAATTATTCATTCAAACTCAATTCTACACATTAACAAACTTCACACATTTCTGCTAACCTATCATTCATAATTCTTGTTCTCTACCTCATCTCATCACTTTAATACCTCAGCAACACACTGACTACATTCCTATCACACTATTATATTTTATACTTCTCAATATCCTCCTGGTATCCAATCTTACATTCTCGTTTGTCCCAGTCAAGTCACTTGTACTTACCACCACTATAAATTCCTTTGCTCGCTTACTCCTCATATCTAATGCCTCAATCACTTTGTTCATTTTTACTTCCCAGGAAACAAACTTTGTGCATCCTCTCATTTACCACACTTCTAATAATAGAATCGTCATACATCTTCATACTGACATCATTTGTTTTTTTCATCTTCATTTTTCCATACATATCTCCAATTCTCTTCATTTCACCTTGCAATCCACCTCATCTTTACTAACTCAGCTTTCAAATCTTTCATTTTTTTTTTTTTTTTTTTTTGCTATCATTGACTCTCGCTATTTTACCACCAGTCACACCCATATGTTCACCATCAATCCTACTCACTACCTTACCGTAAATTGTGATCACATTGCCTCCAATTGGCAAAAGCAATCATGCAGTCTTGACTTGAGAGATTGCAAAACATGAGGAATATTCTGTCAAAAAAGGATATGTGTGGAACTATAAGGCAGACTATATGACAAGCTTAGGAGGAAGCATGAATCTGTGCCATGGAATAAAACCCTACAAGGGAAGGATGCTAGTAGTGCATGGGAGACAGTTAAGCTGCATCTAGAGGAACATTACATTACATTAGCCAGGCGCTATCAGCCCGGGGGGGGGGGGGGGGGCTTTTGGCCTCGAGCACTACATTTCGCCACTGGGCACTGTCCTCTGCGACTGTCGCCACGCTATGGTCTCCGGCCCAACAGCCGGCAGGTCTTCCTTCTCCTGATCTTCCTATCTCCTTCTCGGTCTCCCTGATCAGGGTCAGGCCTCCCACACTTGTCTCACAGTCCTTTCAGGACCCATATGGTAGAGATGCTCCAGCCACTGAAGACGCCAGGCTTGCAACTCCATCAAGCCATCTGCCGAGTTGTATAAAGCATGTATGGCAGCATTGGACCGCCTCATCCAGACACTGTCTGCCATGGCCCATCCATAGATATGTCGTAGCATCTTGTTCTCGAATACTCTCAGGTGATCGGCTTGTCTTGCCGTGAGAGTCCACGCTTCAGCACCGTAGAGAAGAACAGGCCTGATCAAAGTCTTGTATAGTCCCCACCTTTGTAGTCCAAGACAGCAAGCGCAAAGCGAAAAGGGGAAGCACCTGATAATAGGCCACATTCGCAGCATTTACCCGACTCTGGACATCAGCCTCAACTTTGTTGTCTTCAGTCACAAAAGAACCCAAGTACCTAAATACCTTCACCCTCTCAAACTGTGCAGCTCCCTCTGGATCTTGAGCAGCATGGCGACTCATAAAAAGGTATTTTGTATTCTCGGCGTTTATCTTCAGGCCAACTTCTTCTGCAGCTTCTTCGATAGCAGTAACCAATGCCACTGCGTCATCCCATTGATGTGCCATGACGTTCAGGTCATCTGCTTAGCCAAGAATCCTAACTTGCACCCCCATGTCGACTCCACCTGCCACTTGCTGTGTGTTTCTAATTACTTTTTCCAACACTAGATTGAAGAGAATTGGAGAAAGCCCATCACTCTGCTTCACACTGGCCTGTACTTGAAACGGGTCCGACAGGTCACCTTCTGCTTTCACTCTTGCTCTCAAACCAGCTACGCACACCTGCACCATTTTTTGGAATTTGAGGAATTCCCAGCTCTTCTAACACCTGCTATATTTTTGGACATATTATTGAGTCATAGGCTTTAGAAAAGTCTATGAAAATATTATTAACTTCCCGGTTATATTCCCAGCACTTTTCAAAAACTTGGTGCAGTGTGAAGAGTTGGTCTATTGTAGGACGGTTCCTCCTGAAGCCCGTCTGGTAGTCACCAAGGCACTCTTCTGCATATGGTGTGAGGCACATTAGCATGATGTTAGACAGCACCTTGTAGCCAGTCGACAGCAGTGAGATGCCCCTATAGTTGCCGCATTGAACCTTATCTCCTTTTTTATATACTGGAATGATCAGCGATTCCTTAAACTCGTCCGGCAGCCATTCTTCTCGCCAGATCATCAAGATGAGTCGGTGCAGCTGCTCCAGCAGGACGTCCCCACCATTCTTCAGGAGCTCTGCCGGTATGCAGTCCACTCCTGGAACCTTATTATTTTTCAGCATGCAGATAGCACGAGTAATCTCACTAAATGTCGGCTCTTCAATAAATGGTTCAGCAGTTTGATGAGGAGTATAATCCTCCAATATTGACGTTCCAGCATTGACATTCAGCAAGTTCGTGAAATATCTATGCCACTGAGCGAGAGCATCTTTTGAGTTTGTTAATAGATTTCCACTCTCATCTCTTATGGTTGCCGCTTGTGTCTGGGCACCTCGCATGGCTTTGATTGTCCGGTACATCTCCCGTCCATTATTCGTCACCCTATTGGAATGCTATAGTGGGAGAAGAGAGCAATGATAATGTTCCAGGAAGTTAATAAAATTAGTTTATTAGTTTAATCCTTTATCCAAGTGTGAGCAAACAAAGTTTGCACCTGAAAGTATCTTCAGGACTGGGGTAAGGTGGTACAACACTAGGGCAACTCGTTGCAAAGGTGGAGCAAGCTACCAACACTCCTATAATGCAAAACACATCTCCTTGCGGACATGTCTAATATTATGCATTAAGGGAAGGGCCACTACCCAGACTAGTTTCGACCTTTATTGAGGTCTCTTCAGTGTGAGCCAGGACCAAGTGGAGATACCAGACAGAAGCATCAGCAGGTCATCTCTACCTATAGGAGTTGCCAAATGGTGTGCCACCCTTTTTTAATAACTTACTCTGGATTTAGAGAAAGATGTTGAAAGTTTATTTTTCACTTGGTTAGAGTATAATAAAATTAGTTTAATCCTTTATCCAAGTGTGAGCAAACAAAGTTTACGCCTGAAAGTATCTTCAGGACTTTGGTAGCTTGCTCCACCTTTGCAAAGAGTTGCCCTGGTGTTGTACTACCTTACCCCAGTCCTGAAGATACTTTCAGGCACAAAGTTTGTTTGCTCACACTTGGATAAAGGATTAAACTAATTTTATTATACTCTAACCAAGTGAAAAATAAACTTTAAACATGTTCCAGGAAGATTTGGCCTTGGACGTAGGAATGAAAGGAAAGCAATTAATAGAATTTTGTACACAAAAACAGTTAGTTATAGCAAATACACTATTTCAAGTTTCAAAAAGAAGAAGACACACCAGAAAGCACCTGGAGATTCAAAGAGATTATATATTGGTCAAGAAAAGATACAGAAACCAAATAAAAAATTGCAAAAGCTATCCAGGTGCCGACGTTAGTAGTGACCATAACCTTGTCTTAATGAAAACAGAACTGAAACATAGGAAACATATCCAAAGATACAAACCAATAAGATGGAACCTTGAAAAATTAAAGAGTAAAGAAAGGATACCAAGAGGCAACTGATCATAACATTCCAGAAAACATAAATAGTCAGAATAATATTGAAAACCAATGGAATATGATTAAAGAGTTAATTACAAATTCATCAAATCAATTATTGAAAAATGCAGAAAAAGAAAAAAGAAAATATTGGATAACAGATGAAATACTTGGCCTTATGGATGAAAGAAGAAAATATAAAAATGCTGTTAAAGAAGATGTGACCAAATACAAATATCTTAAAAATCAAATTACAAGAAAATGTAGACAAGCCAAAAAAGAATACCTAGAAGAACAATGTAATAACATAGATGAATTATTTAAAAAAGAAAACATAGAGAAAGCCTATAAAGAATTTAACAAACTGATTTTAAAATTTAATAAGAACATCAAAAACAATGTCATCAAAGATGAAAATGGAAAATTACTAATAGAATCTGAGGATATATTAATAGAATGGAAGAATTATCTTGAAAATCTCTATAATGGCGATGAACTTGATGTTGATATCAGCATAGAAAATCAAAATAAAGATAATCTAGGACCCCCAACAATGTGAGAAGAATTTGATAAAGCACTCTCCGAAATGAGTAAGGGAAAAAATCCAGGTGCAGACAATATTCCTTTAGAACTACTACAAAATCTAGGTGATGAGACAAAATCCTTACTCTATCAATTAATAGCCCAAATCTATGATAGAGGAGAAATACCAAAAGAGTTTATGAAATCAACCATAATACCAATACCAAAAAAGAATAATGCAAACAAATGCAGCCAATTTAGAACAATAGCTTTAATCCTACATATTAGCAAAATTCTGTTAAAAATTATTCAAAATAGAATTTATTCAAAAATAGATTGTCTATTGGATGAAGACCAATTTGGATTCAGAAAGAATAAAGGAACAAGAGAGGCAATACTCTGTTTAAGAACAATAATAGAGAGAAGATTAGACCTTAGTCAAAATACTTACATTTGCTTCCTTGATTTAGAGAAAGTGTTTGATAAAGTAAACCAGCAAATACTCCTAAATTGTCTAACTAATATCGACATAGATTTGAGGGATAGGAAAATAATTTATCAAATTTACAAAAATCAAAATGGATGGATTAAAATCAATGATAAGGAGAAAATAATAAATATAAGGAGTGGAGTAAGACAAGGATGTATACTTTCACACTTTTATTTAATTTATATATTGAAAAGGCCATTCAGATAAAAGATAAAATAAACAGTGGCATAAAGATAGATGGTGAGCAAGTCATATGTATGAGATTTGCTGATGACAGCCCTTGTAGCAGAAAACAGAAGAATGTTAAAAACAATGCTAGAATTACTAAATAATAACTTTGAAAAATATAAAATGAAAATCAACACAGATAAGACTAAAATCATTGTTACAGGCAAAATCCCTATCAATATAGAGCATATAGACATCAGCGGGGAAACAAATAAAACAAGCGAAGACATAAGATCAAGAATAAACAATGCAAAAGCCCAATTCTCTAAGATGAAAAGCATTTAAACAGGAAACCTCAACCTACAATTGAAAAAAAAAAAAAAAATTAGTAAAGACATTAATATGGAGCATTGCACTGTATGGATGTGAAACCTGGATTCTAGGCAGAGAAGATGTAAGAAGATTTGGAGGCTTTTGAAATGTGGTGCTGGTGCCGCATGAGCAAAATAAAATGGACAGAAAAAAAATCAAATGAACAAGTCCTGAGAGAGATAAACGAAACAAGAACTTTAATTAAATCGATCAAAATTAGAAGGGATAGGTGGTTTGGACATATACTTCGACATGATGGACTTGTGAAAAGAATAACTGAAGGCAAAATAGAGGGGAAAAGAAGAAGAGGCAGATCAAGCAAAAGCTTTCTTGACCAAGTCAAAGACAGCACGAGTTTGAAGAGTTACCAGGAGGTTAAGAAGAAAGCCAATGACAGAGCGGAATGGAGAAAATTGCTGCTGAGCTACCAGTCCCAAGACTGATGCAACTGATGAGCTGATTTCTCTCTATACTAGCCACTTTCTCATTAAGATACTTCCGCTTTTCCTTGCGTAGACATGTATTCATCACTCTTCTCACCCTCTCATATGCAGCTTTCTTCCTGCTATCCGCTAGGTAGTTCAATAGTGCTTCCCTTAGTTTCGCTACAGCTTCTTCACACTCTCTACTAAACCATGCTTTTCTCCTCTTCTTTCTCTTTCCTACAGTTCTTGCAGCAGCTAACACGACCATATTTTTGATGGTGTCCCACATCCCATCTGGATCATCCTCTTCCTCCTGTAACTCCCCAAAACAATTCTGTAACTCTAACCAGAAAGCCCGCTTGCCTTCCGCTGGTTTCAACTTGTCCAGGTCCCATGCTGATCGTATGGTAGGACACGTGGGCTTCTGAACTGCAATTCCATGCCTGAAATCGTAGGCTACCAGATAGTGGTCGCTATCTCCATCTGTTCCTCTGAAACTTCTCACATCTGAGATGGAGCTGTGGTGACGTCGATACACTAGTACATGGTCTATTTGGTTACCAGTTCTACCGTCCGGCGATCTCCAGGTCTGCTTATGGACATCTTTATGCACAAACATAGTGCTCTTTATAAAGCATCCCATAGTGGCGGCAAAACTCGCAAGTTGGATCCCGTTATCATTGCACTCCTCATATAGGCTCTCATTACCCACGAAAGGGCACCACATACGCTCTCTTCCCCAGCTTCGTGTTGAAATCTCCCACTACTAGCTCGACGTCATAGGATGGTAGATTAGCACCAGTACGCTCAAGCACTTCATAGAAACAATCTTTAGCTTCCTCCGAGCTCTCTTCCGTAGGTGCATGACAGTTCACAATAGACACATTTTGAAAACATTCCTTAACTCTAATAGTGCACAGCCGATTTTTCACAAGTTTAAAATCTAAAATATTACACAAAAATTGATCACTAACTAAAAACGCAGCTCCGAGTACTTTTCGTCCTCTGTCGTCACCACTATAGTATAGCATGTACCCCTGATTGCGGGTCAAGCCATGTCCCGGCCATCGAGCCTCTTGTACAGCATAAAGTCCAATTTTATACTGTTGTAAGACATTCGTCACACTAAAAAGAGCTACTTCTTTCACCAAACTATGTATATTCCAGGTCCCAAAACAATTAATAATCATTGTCGCAAAGGCGTCCGAATTTAGAAGCTTCTGTGGTGCTTGTTTCGTAATGAATAGGGTTTTTACAGGAGGGATGGTTGGTCCCTCACTAACCCTTCCCTTATATTAGATTCCTTAACTAAATTAAGCAGCATAGTACTAGCGACAGAAATCCTTAAGCAGTTGCATACAACAAAGTACTGTAATAAGCTTCTATTCAAATTAGGCTTAGTTGCTCGCACATTCTCTACCACTACAGTTTCATAAAGTATGCTCACTAAAAACCAATAGAAAATTTACACAAACCTATGTGCAATGTGCATCATAATTTTAAAAGAAATACTCCTCAACAAAAATATTTCACTAAATCGAGTAAACAACTTTATACAGCAAAATAAACCACCAGCCACACGTCACAGTGCCACCTATATTAAATTGTATAACTAAGGTAAGAAGGGTTAATCAAGGTAGGAGTTAGATGAGTAATCATGAACTGCAGAAAAAAATGCTCTGAAGGGTATGTAAGGAGAAAGGTGACCAGCAAACTCATGAACAGCACAAAGATCAAGCAAGAAACGTAACCACATAATAAGGAAGGCAAAATTATATTACGAGAGAATCTAGCCAAGCAGGAAATGGAAATCTCGGAGTTCTTTTGTTATGTGACAAGTAAGAGGAAGAATGAAAGATTAATCTTAATGAGTGATAATGGTCACAAGGAGATGGAATCAGATAAAATAGTTCAATTACTGTTCAGTTCAATGCAGTGCAAGGGAACTGGCAGTGCCTCCGACTAAGCTCATTAAGTCTGAACTCTGGTCGAGTTCCAAGGGAACAAAAAGAAGGCAAAATAATTCCCTTGCATAAGGGAGGTTCTAAGACTGCAGTAGCAAATTATACAATCAGTATCTTAGGTAGTGTTAAAAGTACCTGGAAAGATTGGTCAAAAAAGAGAATTCAAGAATGGGTGGATAAGAATACGATACTGTATGAGGGGCAACATGGCTTTGTTAAGTCAGTCATGCCTAAGTAATTTACTAACTTTTTATACTAGAATAACAGCTGAGCTGGATAAGGGAAATTGCCACACAATAATTCTGCTGGATTTTGCAAAGCCATCTGACAATACTACATAGAACTCTGTTATGCAAATTAGAACAAAGAGGAATGGATATGATGCTGGTTATGTGGATAAGTGTGTGGCTGATACAGATATCAAAAAGTGGTATATGGAGGAGCAGAATCCAGGTGAAAGCAGGTGACTGGCGGTGTGTCACAAGGTTCAGTGCTAAGACCACTACTGTTTAATTTGCACATAAATGATATAGGAAATAACCTGAAAGGAAATATTCAGTTGTTTGCCGATGATGAAAAATTAGGTAGAGTAATAATTAATCAAGATGACATATAAAGCTTGCAGGAAGATTTAAATAGACTGTCAGTATGAGCAGAATGGATATCAATATAATTTGGAGAAATGTAGTTATGCATTTTGGGATAAACAGATTACAAGCTGTGTACCACATTGATGGAACTGTACTTGAGGAGATAGATGAAGCTAGAGACTTAGGATGGTGGTAGACAGAGAGTTATCGTTTAGAGGATATATTGCCGAGGTTGTTAAAGTAGCTCATAAGATTACTGGGCTGTTGAAGAACACGCTAACAAGGGGAGAGGGGGAGAGAGAGATAAGTTGCTATTCCTCTTTCTAAGGCCTTGATACAGACACATCTGATTACTGCACTTGTGTATGGTGAAACTGTTGTGGAAGTGTCTTGGTGTTATTTTGGCGTTTTGAAAGGGTATATTATTTTTGTTATTATTAGCAATTTTTTTTAAATTTTATTTTTCATATTTTTGTAATTTTTTGTGTGAGATTTTTTTCTTTTTACATGTGGACTGGCATTTTTTTTGGCTATTTTCATGATAGAGCTGGGGTATGGAACTTAGCAGGGACATGTATCTGCTGAGAGAATCCTCTGATACTATAATTCAAACCAAAATTCTTCCTTGTGTATATGTCTCCTGTTAGATATTTTGTCTACAGTAGCTATAACCACAACTTTGAAGAAATTCATTATTTTTATTACTGGATCTACTGCCCATATTTTTCCCTAATCTCCAGTCGCACTTGATTATATTAAAAAAACATCAATCATTATGCTATAGAATTCTGAAAAGATTTATGAAGAGTCCATACTAAAGCTATAAAATATATTATGAAAGTTCTACATCTTATCCCTTACATCTGGTTTATGTTTTCATAATTAAAATAAACCATAATGATCACTCTTTTCTTATTTACAAAACTAATGTGCATAAACACGTAAGAGAAAATGTAAGAACCAAGCTCTTGTTTAGCTAGTCTTACACAAAGTAATGGGAAGACCTTGGTAAGAATATAGAAAATAAATATCAGGAAGGTGGCAAAATGTTCAGGAGACTATTGAAAAAAAACTTAGAAATGGAAGAGAGTGTACTGCTAAAGGAATCAAAGATGAATAAAACTTTTGCAGTGACTACATTGCATATTTCTGAGATCCTGGTCAGAAGGTTGAATTCTAGATGACTAGAATAAGCTCTCATAATTCTCTATAAAAAAGGAATGAAGCTGAATGTGAGAATTACAGAGGAATTTCTCTAGTAAGTGTTCCAGGCAAGATTTATGCAAGAATACTTGGAGAGGTTGAGAAAAATTGTGGAAGAGAAATTGGGAGAAGAACAAGCTGGATTTAGGTCAATAGAAGTTGTCAGGATCAGATTTTCACTTCAAGATAAATGGCTTAGAAATTATGGAAATATGACGAGGATCTATACTTGTTTTGTAGATCTAGAAAAGGCAAACATAATGTTTCAAAACTACAGTTATATTGTGTAAATGGAATATTATACAGAGCAATACAGTCTATATTTAAGTTATAAGTCAGCAGTTGCAAATGAAGGAAATACAAGATGTTTGATGTAAAATCACTTGTAAGACAATGATGCATACTATTGTCATTATTATTCACAATCTATACGGATCACATTATTAAAGAAGTAGTTAACTTTCTTTAATAATTAAACTTGATATTAGAATCAAGTGTCAAACTCAGCTCTTTGCTGTATGCATATGATGATGTACTCCTAAACACATCCAGTGCAAGTCTCCAGAGTAGTCTCACTAAATTGCAGAACAGCTGAAACAAAGTTGGCATGAAAATCAGTAATAAAAAGATAAACCATGAAAATAGGCATGAATAGAGAAAACTTCAGCTGCATTCTGAATGGAGAGCCCACAGAAGAAGTAAAATATTTCAGCTATTTAGGCACAATTTTTAGTGAAGATTAAAAATTAAATTTGGAAATAGATAACAGAATAAGCAAAGCTGGATGGGAACCAGCTGAATAAATGTATATGGAATAAGAGAGAAATTAGCCAAAACACCAAACTAGCAGTATACAAGACAGTGTTTAAACCAGTTTTAAGTTATGGATCTGAGAGTTGGGTTAGAAATAAAGCATGCGATATCAAAGATTAGACACTACAGATCCGAGAAAGATTAGGAGAGTTAAGAGATGGATCAATGGCAGAATTCTATTAAAAATGAAGATATTAGAAAAGAACTTGACATTGTTTGCATTCAAGAATGTGTGAGCAGTACTAATCTAAGGTGGTATTGGTCAATTAAACAGAATGGGAAAGGAAAAGTTAGAAAAACAGTTTGATGCCAAGATTGCAGGAAAAAGACTCCAAGGACAACTAAAGTCTAGGTGGAACGACTAAGTCAGGAGTGCCTTAGAACATAATGATAGATACGACATAATGTTAGATACAATATTGGAGTTCTGACAAGTATTAACAATGTAAGTTTATTCATGTAGTAATGTCATAGTGGCCTGAACACTCATTGAGAGTACATATTAGGAATTGATTATGTGCATAAACATTTCAGTCATCTTCCACATTTCTATGCAAATAACAACATCCTGCTCAATATCTTGTTCTGTCTGCCTAATATCATACAGTCACAAAACCAGCACCACTATTCTCCCACCTCTCCAAACTACTACATATCCACTTGATGCAGGCATAATTTCCCTGCTATCATCAACACTCTTCCTTCATTTGTCCTTATCTATATAGAAAATGCTATACCTATCCATCTCTATTCTTGTTATCATCCTCACCCAACCACTTTCTTCTGTCAACCACTCATAGATAACTATTGCTACCAGTAATCATACTTTCTCTGCTTTATTACCTGTGTACATTATACATGTCGGTTTTCTCATTCTTATCACTCACTTCTGCCTTACCTACTCACTGATCTCTCTCTCTCTGTTCAGTAAGCCTTACCTACAGGCCATATCTGGATTACTGTGCACAAATCTAATTGCTTGGATTCCTTTCCGATGAGGAGATGGTGGAGAGGAATCAGAGACGAACAACTATGATTGTGACTGGTCTATGGAATATTCCCCATGAGACTAGACTGAAGGTTTGTGTTTTACTAAGGCTAGTTGATAAGTGGAAAGGAGGCATGATAGAAACATAAGTAATTAAAAGGGTTTTACAGATTGATACTGAATACTTTTTTTTTTAAAACACACATGGTAAGAAGTACAAATGCCCACTCTTGGAAATTGTCCAAAAGTGTGGTTAGCAAGGGTGCATGAGAACTAGATTTTTTGCTTGGAAGATGGTGAATGGGTTGCCAGAGTTGGCTGTGAATATTCTGTAAGTAAATGAGTGGAAGAAGTACGATAAGTATTCCGTAAATAATGATTAACCTGCACCTTCCATATAGAGCCTGACCCAATGGAAATGCCTGAAAAAATAATATTTCTATCTAAAGCTTATTTAAAACTGATCTCTGTAATATTCTTATATTTTGTGTTTTAATAAAGTTTAATTTTTCTTGCTTGGATATGCACTAATTTTAGTGGAAGTGAATATAAGGTCAACTGATGCAAGTTGATGGAATTTTGAATTCATGTTTTTTGCAAGTTTGTCACCAGATCTGTGGAAAAAAGCATTTAATGAACTGTGAAGCATTTTTTTAATACCTACATGATATATTTGTAGGGGTGGCTATATCTGATTAAAAAAAAAATCATTATTAGAACTTTCAATCTGTATTTAACCAGTAATGGTGGATTGCTACATGCTTGTATTTGATTACAATAGTCTTAAAGAAATTTGTTCAGCAGAGAGTTAAATTTATGATCTTGTTTATCAAAACTAGAGATTATAAGCCTGTTAAATAGCATTACAATTTCATCAACTTAAAGTGCAAAGAGAGTAAAATATATGGTGTATTTCTCATTGCAGAATTCCTTGTGAGTGAGTGAGTGAGTGAAAGAGTGTGTATGTGTGTGTGTGTGTTTAGCATAATTTTTTTTTTCTAATTTACAAATAAAACTGATTCAAACTAAGTTGTCTTTTACACACATCACACACTTCATAATGAAAGGATATATCAATTTAAGCCAAAATAAAGAAAAAAAAATAAGTATGCTGAATGTTTATACATTTCTTAGCCAAGATACAAACCTGATGATGATATATACCCTCTGTCCAAATAGAAACCAAACTTTTCGAAAATAGAAGAAACTAGTGGTGCCACCTTTTTTTGTTGTCAAAAGCAGCAACCTTCATTAGTGTTGTGTCAACTGTTTATAACATTTGTTTCATTGACGGTCGGTCGTCACGATATTCATGCCATACGCGACGAATTATCGCTATCAATCGCTTCAAAACTTCGAGATAAAACTCACCATTGACCATTTGGCTAGGCAGAATGAATTTTTTGTGGATAATGCCCTTGGAATCGTAGAAATAAATCAAAATTGTCTTTACTTTTGACTTCTCCAAGCGACTTTTTTTTCGGATGCCCCTCTTCTGGTGGTCGTCACTCAGCACTCTGGCGCTTAGTTTCGGGCTCATACTCAAAATACCACGTTTCATCACCAGTAACAATCGTTTCAAGGAAGTTTGAGTCCTTACGAGCACGGTTTTAATGAGGTCCTTGCAGTGTTTAATTCAATACATTTTTTGGTCATCGGTCAACTTGTGGGGAACAAATTGCGAATTCAATTTACAAATGCCCAAAATCTCGGTCAAAATGTTGTGCACAGTTGATTTTGGATTCCCAATTCATCTTCAATCAATCTTATGGATGATTTCAGGTTTTCTTTGATGAAATCACACACTTTTTGGATGTTAACTTTTGCTCAGTCCAGTTTTTGGATGGCCCAGTTTTTTGTCATCCTCAAGTGTCTCACAACCACTTTGAAATCGCTTAAACCACTCAAACTTGAGTATGGGATAAGCATTCATCACCATATGCTTTTTGAAGCATTGCATGCATTTCGGTAAAACGTTTACCAAGTTTAACACAAAAGTCAATCACAGCTCTCTGTTTGACTCATTTTCTGATTGTTCGTCAAAACACACTGTCACTCTTGGTACTATAACTTGGCTTCTAATGAAACAAATGTCATAACACTAATGAAGGTTGCCACTTTCTACAACAAAAAGATACAACATTTGGCACCAATAGTTTCTTCTATTTTCGAAAAGTTAGGTTTCTTTTCGGACAGAGGGTGTAAGATGGAGTTAATGATATTGCATGCAGATAAGCATAGTGAAAGACATGCACAAGCACATCAATCTATACAATAACTTGCAGAATGTAAGATGTTTAACTAGGTGTGTGCATACTACATATTGCTAATAAACATGAAATACACTATACCAAAACCATTTTTTAAAATAACACACCTGGTACTTCCACACCATAGACAACACAATCAGTCAGTTGTAAAATATTGCTGAGAATAGCTTCTACTTCAGTAGTGGACACATTTTCACCTTTCCATCGGAAAGTATCACCAGTGCGGTCAACAAAAAACAAGTAGCCATATTCGTCCATAACAAGTATATCACCTAGTTTAAAAAAACATGATAATTTAATTAACTATGAAAATACTACTTATGTTCATTGAGTCAAATATGTCTGTGAACAAATATTAAAATTGGCTTAAACTAAGAATTCAATACCTTATAAATTTGTAGCTTTACTAAGTACTTTGGAGTTGCAATAGGAGGAAGAGATTAAACCAACTAAAGTTTGCTATTAATGACCTCCTCACAGAAAGTAAATAAGATATTCAGGAAACCACCAGAAAAGTTAGATCATACTCTTAAAAAAATACAGCTTAATCATTATTACCAAAAAGAAATGAAAAGCAGTGATAAATATCTATGCTTTTCACCTGAAAGGAACTACTGTAGCAGAAACTGATAAAACCTATTTGCAGGTAAATTTATAGAAGCTGATTAATTCAAATACTATCTGACCACAGATGTGAGATCCCTCGACAATTCTGCATATGACAGAAGGTGAATCCATTCCAATAATAGGGTAATCAATGACGAGTATTTACTATTATACATTGGAAGATTAGTTTTTTTTTATTATTATTATTCAGGCCTCCAAGGAGTCAAAAGACTCATCAAGGGAGGTCCTTCCTAAGACATAAAGTCTGTCAAGACTCATCGAGGGGAGGTCCCCCCTGAGAAACACAAAGTCTATCATACCACTCTTTAAACTCACTGACCATTCTCGCTCCCACCACTCCATCAGGCAATGCATTCCACGGCTCAACCACCCTCCACACTAAGAAACCACTCCTTACCCTCTTGCTCACAGTTTCCTTTCGTAACTTCCAGGGATGGCCTCTTGTCATCACTCCTCCCCGCTGTTCAACCAAGCGAAAGAACTCCCCAGTGTCAACCCTCTCTGGTGGTGTCAACCACCTCTCAACAGTTTAAAAGTCTCAATCATATCACCTCTCCTTCTTCTATCCACCAAACTCTACAGTCCACATTCTCTCAGCCGATCCTCATAATTATCCTTGTACAGTCCTGAAACCATCTTTGTCGTCCGTCTTTGTATCCTTTCCACAGTTAATTTATCCCCTTCAAATCCTGGGGACCAAATCCGAGAACAATAGTCCAAGTGTGGTCTGATCACAGACTTATACAACGGAATGATAACTCTTATCTCTGCAGGTCAGTGTCCTTCTCATAATAGCAGCAATCCTCTGTGTTACCTTCACCACCTTTGCAATATGTCCCCTAAACTTCAGGTTTCTATCAATCATCAACCCCAGATCTCTTGTCTTCCCTACTTCCTCCAGTATAACTCCTCCCATAGAGTATGCAGCATCCCATCGATGTTTCCCAAACCTCAAGACCTTACATTTTGCTGCATTAAACTGATACCCCCATTCATTTGCCCATCTATCTAGCTTATTTAAATCCTCTTGCAGGGATACCACATCTGCACTATTACTAATAATCCTTCCCAGCTTCGCACCATCCACAAACAACTGAATATCCCCTTGCAATCCACTGGCTATGTCATTGATATAAAGGTTAAACAATATAGGTCCTAGTACTGAGCCCTGTGGGACCCCACTTGTAACCCTCTGCCTCCTGGAAACTGCTCCACCATACACAACTCTCTGATACCTATCAGACAGCCAATCCTGAATCCAGTTGACCAATCTGACAACCAGACCCATGTGCTGCAACTTAAATATCAGCTTATCATGTGGCACCCTGTCAAATGCCTTCGCCAAGTCTAAGAAAATTGCAGTATATGCCTTTCCCTCATCTAATGTTCTTGTAACTTTATTATAAAAGGCTAGCATATTGCTAAAACAAGAGCGTCCTTTCACAAATCCATGTTGATTCTCACAGATAACATTACCCTCATCTGCCCAATGCTGTATATGGTCCCTCACTACTTTCTCCAAGATCTTAACAACTACTGATGACACACAGACTGGCCTATAATTAGACACTTCCAGTCTGTTACCACCCTTATGCAATGGCACTATCTTACCTTCCTTCCATTCCCTGGGCACCTTTGCCAAAGCCAGACTTTCATTGAAAAGCCACATTAAAGGCACTGTCAATTCCCTAGCACATTCTCTCAAAACTCGTGGTGAAATACCATCCAGTCCCACAGCTTTACTGACATCCAGCGTACTCAGTATCTGAAACACACTCTCCTCCTGTACCTCCAGACCTCGAACCAGTCCTATCCCTCTAGCATTAAAACTGACTCCTCTAGGATGAAATACTCCAATAAAGTGTTCATTGAACAATTCCACTATGTCCTCTGCATCAGTCACTCTATTCCCATTTTTATCCCACAATATCATTCTTCCACAGTCATTTCTCCTCCTACTGGCCACATAGCTAAAAAATTCCCTAGGATTTTCTTTGGATCTTAGGGCCAATCTCCTCTCATATTCCAGTTTCGCTTTCCTTACCACACTAGTCACTCTTCTGGCCTGTGTTTTATATTCCTCATGCATCTCTTCACCTGTCTCCTTATATCTCTTCCATAGCCTCTTTTTCGCATGCAGTTCCTGTTTAATATTGTTTGTCATCCACTTTACTCCAAATTGCGTCCTCTTCTTCACTCGTGGTATACAACTTACCATTGCTGATAACAAATATTCTTTCACAATTTCCCACGCACTAGTGATATCCCGGCCTTCCAATTCCTCCCTCCATGAAACTTCCCGAAGTTGACGTCTAAGACTATTATAATCACCTGCCTTATAATTCCACATAAGTTCCCGTCTCTTTGATACTCCTGCATGTCTATTCATTTTCCAAGTCAACACCATATGGTCACTCTCTCCAACTGGTGGGAGAGACGTCAACTCAGTTATTATCAACTCTTCTGATGCTATAACCAAATCCAAAACTTTTGAACCTCTTGTTCCCTCTGTTACATGTTGCCTAAGACATTTGTCCCTCAAGAATTCTAGAAATTCCATTCCCCTATTGCTACATGCATCTTCCTCTCTCCAATTTATACTACTGAAGTTAAAATCTCCCATAACAATCATTCTTCTTGCACTTGCCAAACTTAGCTGTCTAAACATCTCCTGGTCCCCATCCTCTGTGCTCCTGGGTCTGTAGCAACACCCCACTAAATATCCTGTCTTGCCTACCTCTACCTCACACCATACGCTCTCAAAATCATTTGTCTCACTTCCTTCCAAATTCTCCACTCTTAGAGGACATAGGTCATCACTTATCATAAGCAGTACCCCACCACCACGCTTTCCCCTCCTATCCTGACGAAAAATGCTATACCCAGTGACTTCTATTCCTGTTGTTATATCCACTTCTGTCAACCACGTCTCAGTGATCGCAATAATTTTTGGCCAGGCTGATGCTATCTGCACCACCAATTCCTCTCCCTTATTCCGGATACTCCTGGCATTAGTATAAAGCATATAAATGCCATTGTTTCTATACCCAGCATTATCCCTTCTAGACTCCACTGGGCTCAGTGTTACCTGACATTGTCTCCCTTCTCCCAAGTATCCATTCCCACAAGAGGCCACCCCTGCTATCATCCTCCCTGGGACACACTGACTCGTTCAGAACAGCAATCTCTCCAGATGCCTACGTCCTTCCTCATTCAAATGTAAACGGTCTCTCGCATACAATTCCTCTCTTTCCTCAAACGCACTCCAAGCATCCACGTATACCAGTCCTCTCTTGTCACACATTCTCGCTATTATGCCATTCAATATCACCGCTCTTCTGCTCAGCTCATCATTATCATACCTAGGCAACACGCACACTATTTTTCCTCTCTCTGTCTTCTTCCGTACAGTCTCAAGCAAAAATCTCATATCTCTCGCTGCTCGACTTACATTACCACTCAAGTCATTCGTTCCTACCATCACAATCATCTCATCCACCCTTTCACCTCTCTTAATTGCCATAGCCACCCTTTCTATTGTTCCTCCTGGCAAACACTCCTCACGCATCCTATCTTGAACACCACGAATCATTGAGTCGCCATACATTATACCTCTTACCATTCCCTCGCTCCTATTGTTTCCATTCTCTCCTCTTCTTTCATTCCCATACCTCTCTCTTGTACTGTTTCCATTCTCTCCTCTTCTAGCACTCCCATACATCTCTCTCATTCCCTCTCTCCTACTGTTTCGATTTTCTCCACTTCTAGCACTTCCATATCCCTCTCTCATTCAGTCTCTCCTACTACTGTTTCCATCCTCTCGTCTTCTAGCATTCCCATACCTCTCTCTCATTCCATCTCTCCTCTTCTAGCACTTCCATATCTCTCTCTCATTCCGTTTCTCCTACTGTTTCCATCCTCTCGTCTAAGGAGAGAAAGGATTATGAAAAGTCTAGTTTTTGAAGTGGTAACTATCTTGCATATACAACAGTTGAAAAAATTTATGTATAAAGCATGCAATTTCACATGTCAGTGACAAATTCTATCATCGCCTTATTCCTTTCTCTCCTTCAACATGAATTAACTCTTCTTGGCATTATGCCAGCTAAGGTTCTCGCACATATGGTTGGACAGTGCCTATACATTTCGAATAAAGATGGAAGATGAAGACAGGATCATTGAACAAAAATTGCAAAAGCAACAATATTGCTTTAAAAAGTAAAACCACTAGATAACTTAAAATTACAAATAGATTATGCTTTATTGACACACTTGTTAACTCTCTAAATAAGCAATTTTTTTGTACAAAATACAGGATGATCAAAATTAAAGTATCCCTGTTTAAGGTCTTGTGGGATGCCATCTAGGATCCAAATGCTGCAAAACCTTGCATGGCTACATTGTGAGTCATGCAGAAACAATATCTGAGAAGAGGGAAAAAAAGTTCCAAAATTCATGACTAGGGGATGATTTGATTTTACATCAAATCATCTTCCTGTACTTTCTTCAATTCTAACTGCTAACTTACAATTTAAATATAGACAATGTATTGCTCTGTATTAATCCCTTTACACCACATAATTATTTGGAAATGCTTTACTCTTGGCATCTTGTCACATGCTTTTTCCAGATCTATAAAACTAAAGTACAGATCCTTGTTATATTTCCTCAATTTCTCAATTATTTGGCCCAGTTTGTTCTTCAAGTTTCCGTTACACAATTTTTTTCAGCCTTCTGTCAAATATGTATGCATAAATCTAACCAAGAACACTCAATAAAAGAAATTCCAATGTAATTCTCACACTGTTTTATTTCCTTTTGTACAGATGAGAACTATGAGAGGTTTACATTAAACATTCAGAATTCGATATCTGAATCTCCATATCTGAACATTGCTAGTTGAATATCTATTTCAAGTGCTTTTCCATATTTCAGGTATCTAATCGCCTATTCTGCCTCAACTATTCTCCTAATTGCATTCCACAGAGTATTTTCTAATTATTTCAGACATTCAGAATATCTTTATCCTCAGTTTTTATATCTCATTTACATTTGATTCTTTTCACAATACTCTTCAAACATTTTGCCAACTTTGTGATATTTGTCTTTCACATTCTTAAAAGAGTCTTTCCATGACTTTTGTTTAGCTACTTTTACACACAGCTTAGTTCTCACTCATAAAACATCTAGCATGTGCTGGTGCCCTTGTGCTAAATAGACACTTGATGGTTGTGCACCACTGGCTTCAGCACAATATTTATATTGTGATCATTACCTGTTTTGCAGCTTAATTTTTTTTTTATTTTACTTGTTATATCCCCTGATGATGTGAAGCAGTTTTTTTCATGAAACTAGCTGGGTGTCTCTGAATAAGACATTTTTATATAAAGTACAGGGTAATTAAAATTAAAGTATCCCTGTTTAAGCATTGTGAGGTACCATCCAGGATTCAAATGCTGCAAAACTTTGCAGGAATACATTGTGTGTCATGCAGAAACAATATCTGAGAAGAGGAAAAAAGTTCCAGAATTCATCCCCAGAGGATGTTTTAAACCCCAGATGCATGGAATTTACATATCATGCAACTCAGCAGGTGCAAGGAGGGTTTAAAAAGATGGATACAGGATTTTCCTCTTCATTCTGGTTGTTAATACCATCCACAGTGGTGGCATTAACCTTGCTCCAATATGCTTTGCTTGTGAAGCTGTAATGCTGTTGCTGCACTCTGCAAATTTCATTACCTGAACAAATGTCGATGAGGTCCACTATCTCCATGTACTCTGCGATGAATGATCCGTCATTTTGAAGAAACAGGATTGTTGGGAATAAGACCTGGAAGAGGTACAAAATAATCAGTTCACAACAAGTGAATGAAGTTGCTACTGCTGTTGTGGAGCAGACCATGAATAACAGCATTGGTTCGTGCAGTGCATATGATGTATCAAGACGCATGGATGCACCTTACACAACTTCTGGAAAATTCTAAGGAAGATTCTGCATTTCTATCCATTTAAGATAACCCTAACACAGGAGCTTCCCCTGCAGGACTTTGAAACCCGACTAACATTTGCTTTTGCTTGAGCAGAGTTGGGTGTTGCATGGTCATGGATGATTTTGTGGAGAGATGAGGCTCACTTTCACCTGAACAGAGCTGTGAATACCCACAATTACCAGGTATGGGCTACGCAAAATCTGCACGAAATTGAACAAATTCCTTTGCATTCACCCAAAGTTACTGCCTGGTGCAGGTTTACAGCTTTGTTTATCATTGGACCATTCTTCTTTGAGGACATTTACCAGTCAGGTCCCATGACCTGCTGAGTTACTGCCAAGTTACATTCTGGCTCTGGGAATTTTTCAAAGACAGGGTTTATCAGGATCATCTTGATAACTTTCCAGTGCTGAAAGACAACATAACGCAGCACATGTGGAACATCGGTCCTGACCAGCTGTGTTCTGCCATCGAACACACTGTGCAAAGGATGCAGTTTGTGACATACTGAGAAAGGCAAGATGGCCACTAAGATCTGGGAAATGCATAATAGAAGTGAATGAAAATGTGTTATTTATGCTTGTGTCACTTTTCTGTTTCTTACACACAGAAAAATTACTACATCTACATTCGGTAGATCATACATACAGCACCCCCTGGTGGTGAATTTTGGGATTCCCCCCGATTAATTTTGATCATCCTGTATGTGATTTAATACTGGCAATACAATTTCATTATCTCTGCTTACTGGCAAGCCTTAGTAACAAAAGCTCTTATATTTTTCTATGTACTCTGTAAGGGCATCTGTTAACTTACTTGCTAGGAACTTACAATATGCCTTCTTGATGATCTGACTATACACACAAATTACTTAAAGAAACAGCAATTTGTTTCCTCCCAGAAACTGTGGTTTTTCACCCCTGCATACAGGCAAAGCAGTTAATAGGACACATGCAATTTAGATACAAAATACTATTTGTTGTGGTGGGCAGCAGATGGTGTAGTGTGTAGCAATAGTAGGAGTAATTAGAGGAGACAGTGAGTTGTGTAGTGGAGTAGTGTGCCCTTCCACAAGGCATATAATATAATATGATAAATAAAGTATTTAATATGAAACTTATATTTCATAATGAGTATTATCTCATCACATTATTAGAGTGAATACACACACAAAAAGAATGGACAGTTATATGAAGTGAGAACACAATGACAAATATCACAGAGTGCCTCTGTTCTAGTGATCTACAGCCAGTCAAATGATATTCTTAGGATCCTATGGGACAGAGAAAATAAACAGTCATTTATACAGCAAAAATTAAACTTAGCCAACAGGCTAAGGAGCACACAGTTCTTCATTACAGGTATATAAAAGTTTGCAGACAGTGTTTAAAAGGAAGAATTTAGTAAATTAAGAATAAAATAAATTCAACAATTAAACTATAACATCTGCATCAAAACTGCATACAAGTAACAGATTATTTTAGTAAAATGAATATAAAAAGTGCACATAATAAAGAATAACTAAATCGGCCTAAGTTAAAAAAAAAAATAACACACACACACATTAGTTTATCAAACATTAGATTAACAGCAAGAGTTTAAATTTATCCAGAATTGACACATTTATCCCATCATTGTGATTTAGATTAGAATGACTGATTGCAAAGAGCTTCAAAGCATCTCTTGAATTTGAAGGAACTTTTGTAAAGAATTTTTGTAGTCCCATAGGATCCTGTGGCTAGTAGATACTCCATGTTTTGCAAAACCAGAGATCTCAGCTTTGAGAAAACTGATGTAATTCATATGTGATGATCAACAGATGTCTACAGTATAACTCATCTGGCCAATATAGGATAGATTGCAGGAAGGAGTATATACTCATGGTTGAAACAAAATACTGTTTACTGGCTTGAAAGTTATCAGTATGTCATTTTTTTTAAAAAAAAAAAACTTTTATGGTGAGTTCAGAAATGCCTTTTACATAAGGAATGGAAATTCTCTTATCAGATGATGAGCTATTAATAAGACATTAACAGTAATTATCTAAGATGTACTGTAATCTGGATGGAAAGTAACCATTAAGTATAAAGTTGTCTTTTAATGCTTGGAAGAGGATAAAGTGCCCTCTGGGAAAGAGTCGATTCCAAACTTTTGTGAAAGATGATGCATAGGAGATAGGAGGTCCTGGAGATCTTCCTGTGAATGTAGGCTTTATTTTTCTTTACAATATACAATTTTAAGTGTATAGTCAGTTCATGTCTATGAATCAAGTTAGCATTAATAATTAATTATGCCATCCTCTTTTCCACAACTGGCTCTAACTTCTTCTGTCCACCATGGAGTTCTGAGTTTTCTATTCTTACAAACAACTTCCCCACATACCTTACTAACTGAATGAATTAACATCTGATTGGGGCATAATGTTAGCAAAACATTAACTTCTCCTTCTCTCAATTCATTATCCATGTTGTAACATTTCTGGCAATGTTTTCCTTGATTATTCTCCACAAAACATCATCATACGTTAATAAATGAAGACTTTGCATTGGACACTGCAAAGATACAGGAAATGAAGCTGAACTATATTAATCCAGGTTAAGGGAAAATAAATATTAATCAATTATTCACTGACTGATATAGTATGGCACGTTCATGAATACTGGATGTACCATCCTGTTAGAACTAAGTATAATCATGAAGATTTAAAATTTTGAGTTCAGATACTATCTAGTATTTTGGCATACCTAAAAGCATGTGCAGGTTTACAGGAATATGGATATATGGTCAAAGAAAAAAAACGTTTTATGTACTTATGTCTTATGTGAAACAAAGCTGGCATCAACAAGACAGTAGGCTTAACATGTTAAGGGGAAGAAGAGATAGAATAATCTTACGCACCTGAAAGAAACGCTAAGTCACCCTTTCGAAAAACATCTCTGACAATCTTTTTACCAGTTGCTGATCGATTTATATAACCATCAAAAGAACGAATAGGATCATTATGAATGATTTTTCCAATAAATTCACCAGGTTCACCTGAAATAAATAACATATGGTAAAAATTGAGTTTACCAGAAGAACTGAAACAAATATTTGATTAATGAAGACGTTATACTGTTTTCACTCATGAAATACTACTGGTATCAAACTAAGTCAGATCTTATGAGAAACAACTCATGGAAAAAAAAAAAAAAAAAAAAAAAAAAAAAAAAAAAAAAAAATGAGCCAAGTACTCAGAAGGAAGGAGGTTGCTTGCAATTTAGAAGTGGCTGTTTACTGACATTTTTAATAATTGATGATAATGTTATTGCTGCTGTAATGATGCTGTCAGATTTTAGAGAGTTAATGACATTCTCAAAATGTAATATCTTCAGCCAAGTAGTAGCGTCTAAACTGTAGCACTCTCAATACTTGTCCCCCCCCCCCCATACACATGAGACGTTTTATAAGGGCTATCACTTAAATTTTAGATGAAGTATGTAAAAGAGATAAATAAGATTGCAACCAGATAAACAATACAAGTTACAGTATTGTTCCTTACCTACCTAACCATGATTTAGGCATCTAGAACAAACACATTAATATGGGAAATATTTATTGCTATTTAATTAGACTAAATCACTCAATTCATCTTCAACAAAACCAAGACCAAAGATCCAAGGTTTTGAGGCCAGTGTATTATGTCTGTTAACTGAGTGTTCTGGCTAGTTTATATATTTGTTGGGAGCTGCTAACTCACCTCCTTATAAAGGTTCTTTGCAACCTATACAGTTTGAATGCAGGTCTATCCAAAGTTGAGACTACAAGTTTAAACATTTAAGAAATGAATTAAATGTTTAAGTCATGTGCCACATGCTAAAGATAACAAATATAATTCATTTTACAAATGAATTATATTTGTTATTCATTTGTAATAACATTTTATTTTAATTTTATTTTAATTTCCTGATGTTTCGATCTTCATATTAAGGTCATCATCTGGAGTATACACATATATAAACAGAGAAGCTAAATTACATTTCACATAGTATGCTGAAGAGAGAATGATTTGATCAATGGTTATTCTACTGGTCTGACCTCTAGTGAAAATAAAATTACAATAAATGAAATAAAATAAATTAACTACATCAAAGCTATATTCTATTTAAGACAACATCAGAGAAATATTCTTTCATATAGACAATTTTTTACAGTAACAATGATCCTAATTTAACATCACAATTGTTATATTAGATTTAGGATCCTGGATTACCTATAGTCCTATTTATAATTAACTCTTAGGGAGAAAGGTTAAGTGGGTAGAATATGTGCTTTCCATATGCTTGGGATTTTTAGACCATCATTATTGTTAAGATTAGGGCGACTGATAAGAATCTCACAGGCCTCCTAAAATTTACATTCATACCATGTTTTAGTGCGATGTAAACAACAGGTGCTTTTCCAGTCAATTCTATGTAAAGTGTTCAGGGTATGATTAGAAAGACCAGCTTGACCATAGTTATTATATTTAATGTGTCGTTTATGTTCCTTTTTTTTGATAGAACTTGTGTATCCTGTTTCCCCTATATAGGGCAAATTACAGGTGCAATGAATACGGTATACTCCAGGGTGGGTCAGCAGAGGGAGGGGGATCCTTGGATGATTTGAGTCAGTTCTTTAATTTTGTAGGTAGTTTAAAGGTGGCTTTAAGGTTGTATTTGTGTAGTATTCTGTTTATTTTGTCTGATATCCCTTTAATGTATGGAATGGTTATTACAGTTTTGTTGTACTTTTGTTTATTTTTAAGGTGAGGTCTTGTACAGACTTTTGTCGATAGTATTTTGGCTTTTACCATTTTTTTAGGAAGGTACTGATAATAACTTTTAATTCAACTTTAAGTACTTGTTCATTGGAGCAAATCAAAGTCCTGTTTTTTTAGTGTATTAATGATTCCTAGTTTTTATGTTGGGTGGTGGTAGGAATTTTTGTGTATATATTGGCCAGTATGTACACAAAAACTCCTACCAAACAGTGAAGAAAGACATGTGACAAGTGTATCTAGAAACAGAAGTGTGTGTGCTACTTTTCAATCTCAATTGTGAATTGTATGTGTTTGGGTTGTTTGTTTAGGTGGCTGAGGAAAGTGTCTAATGTCTGGTGGTCATGGGGCTAGATAGCGAAAACATCATCAACGTATCTGAGCCAGACTTTGGGTTTTAAAGGAGAAGAATCTAGAGCACGTTGCTCAAAATGTTCCATGTAAAAGTCAACAATGGGGGGAGAGAATAATGGTGAGAAACCCATAGCTGTGCCTCCTTTTTTGTAGGTAGAAAGTGTTTTGTCACACAAAATAGCCAGAACGTAGTACATGCGCACAAAGAGCACTGTGATATCAGGAGTGAATTTGTCCCGTAATAGAAGGATTGTGTCATTCATTGGGACATTTGTGAAGAGAGCAGAGACATCAAAACTGACTAATAAATCATCTTTTTCCAGTGTGATGTCTTCGATTTTGTTTACAAAGTGTTGTGTGTTTTTAATATAGGAGAGTGCGTGGGGGGAAGGGGGGGTTGACCTACCAACTCCTTGAGTGTTGATGCTAGTTGGCTAGGTGATAATTGGTGATGTCTATACCTTCGACTATTGGCTGGAGTGGTGCGTTTTGTTTTGTTTGTGAATCTTTGGTAGACCGTAAATTATTGGGGAATGAACATAGTGCAGTATTAATTTTTTAACGGTATCTTCTGGCCAGCCATGTGGTGAATGATTTAAGTAGCTTCTCCATTTTCTTTTTTATTCGAATGGTAAGGTCATAAGTTAACAAGTTGATAGGTACTGTTGTCCGAGACTATTAGATTCATTTTTTCCTCATAAGTAGTACAATTTAGAATAACTGTGGCACACCAGGTTTAACATTATATCATCTTCTTGTACTTCCTTCAATTCTAACTGCTGACTTACAACTGAAATAAAGACTAAGTATTGCTTGATATAATACCCCATTGACACTATATAACTGTAGTGTATTGAATAGCTTCTCTCTTGGCACCTTGTCATATGCCTTTTCCAAATCGACAAAAATTAAATACAGATCTTCGTTATATTCCCATGCTTTCTCAGCTATTTGTCATAAAGTGAAGATCTGATCCTGACAGCCTCTATTTAGCCTGAATCCAGCTTGTTCTTCACCAAGCTTTTCTTCCACAATTCTTCTCAACCGTTTCTCAAGTATACTGGCATAAATCTTGTCAGAAACACTCAGTAGGAAAATACCTCTGTAATTCTCACATTCAGTTTTATTTCCCTTTTTATATATGTGTACTATGAGAGCTCTACTCCAATCATCTGGAATTCATACCTCTGTCCAGGCCTTCTGAACTATGTAGTGCAGCCACTGCAAGACTTTTATACTGTAGCATTTCTGGTCAAATAACATCTACTATAGCTGCCTTTCCACATGTCAGGCTTTTGATGGTTTTTTCTACTTCAAGTATGGATATGTATTCCTGATTGCATGTATGGTGAGTTATTTTTTTACCACTGTGCTGTCACTGAATGTTTCATTTAGCAATTTTTCGAAGTAATTACTACATACATCAAGAATATCTTTTTCTCCAGTTTTTATGTCACCTTTATCATATCTAATTCCTTTTACAGCACTCTGTCCTCCATTTCTGAGCTTTTCAACAGTCTCCAGAATATCTTGCCCCTTCCTGATATTTATTTTCTATGTTCTTGCCAAAGTCTTCCCATGACTTTAGTTTAGCTAGTTTTACACAGTGTTTCAGTGTTTAGCTTTCTTACATTTATCTTGCTATTCTCTAAGAGCATGAGATGATTTATTTGTGCTCTTAGAGAATAAATACAGAGACAAAGCTAAACACTGCGCAAAACTAGATAAACTAAAGTCATGGGAAGACTTTAGCAAGAACATAGAAAATAAATATCAGGAAGGTGGCAAGATATTTCATGAAGTATGCCCCTGATCAAAAAATAATCATAAAAAATTATCTGCTTATGTTCTTTCTCTCATTTATTTGTAGAATCTTCTTTTTTGCTTCAAACTTCTTGTTTTTTTCAGAAAGGATTGTATATAGCAAAGATTGTAAATGCAACTGAGAGGATAATTGCAGTTTTGAAATAAACATTACATTATTTGATATGATGTCATATGGACTATTGTGCACAGATCTTATCTTCTGGTTTTTCTAAGTTGTTACAGATGTAGTGGAGAGAGTGCAAATGAAAGTGTTAAAGATGATATCAGGACTGTGAAAAATATGTTATGAGAACAGATTGAAAATTTCTGGAGGGCACACTCTGGCATAAAGAAAAAGGAGACCTAAAAAACCTCTGAAAGGATCATACAAGTATTATAGAATTTTTCATTTTATGGAGGGTGGAGAGAGGATGAGAAGGCATCCATGAAAGTTGTGAATGAATGCAGTGAAGAAAAGGTGAGAGCTAGATTTTTCTCTCATGTGGTATATAGCTTGAGGCTTGCCTTTGGAGGTTGTAAATAGCAGATAGTGTGAATAAATTCAAAAGAAGGTATGATGTAGCTTTGAGGTTATAGCTTCGAGTTTTCCTAGAGTGAAAATTAAAAATATAAAGGAAGCAATTCAAAAACAGAAAACAAAAGTAAACAAAATCGTAATTGTAGTAAGTACTAATGACTTGACTAGTGATAAGTTCAGTATGAGAGGGTTTCTGGAAGAGGAGAGAGTGAAGAATGAGAAAGTGAAAATCGTCAGTATTTTACCTCAATGTGATAAAAATGAATTAAGAAGGGCTATGACAGAAAATGATTCGATGCGTAAGCTGTGTAGAAGGAATGAATGCGAGTTTTTGGATGTGCAGTGAGTTTGAGGTAAGATTAGATCTGTATAAGCGGGATGGCCTACACTTGAATGCGTTTGGTATCAGGAGTCTAGAAAAACTAAATTATAAAGGGAAGAATGGTGATAATATGAGTGTAAGAGCGACAATATTATATAACTGTGTTAATGATGGGAATGGGCTTGTCGTGGAAATGCTAATGAGGAGAAAACAATTTCAACTTTGCGTTCATCTGGTTCAGACCCATCAAACATGTGCAAAGATGTCTACATGTATAAGGCACTAGAGAGAATAGAGATTTACAAGTTGTCCAACTGTGTCATGCAGACTGCAGACAGAGCATACAAAAGAACGTGTAGGTAGATTAATATGCACACAAATGTTAGAGCATCAGAAAAAAATAGGGGTAGAGTTTATTGCCTTAATCAATATGTTCAGACCTCAGCTTGTAGGCATTAGTGAGATCTGGCTAACACAATCGGACATTAACTGGTATCAAATGTAAAGGGTACACTATTTTTAGGGAGGATAGAGAAGATAGGAGAGGAGGAGGCATGCTGCTAATGATATCGGATGACTTGAATCCAGTTAGAGTTGAGATCTATGATTGCAGTACTACTACTAACAGTATTTCATGAGGCAGTGAGTTTGAAGCCACCTGGTGAGATGGAATCTAACGAGATCAATTACATAGTGGGGTGTTGTTACAGACCTGGTAGATCGGTTGGTAGTGATGAAGAAATGCATCAACAAATAGACAAGATGAGCATAAAAAGAGTAATCATAATGGAGACTTTAATTATCCAAATAGTAATTGGGTAGCAGTAGAGTTTCATGAGAAGAATGAAAATGCATTTATTGAACTGTTGCGGGACAACAACGTCCTCAAGCAGCATGTGACAGAAGGAACTCAAGATCAAAGAGTGTTAGATTTGATTATAGTGTTGGGGGGGGGGGGATTTCAGTTAAAGACTTAACTATTCTGCTTTCAGTTGGCAGTTGGTGACAGTGATCATGCGGTACTCACTTGGGAAGTGACTAAGTTTATGAATGTTCCATTCAGAAAAGGTTACATGCTGAACTACGAAGCAGGAAATTTTGACAAACTGAGGAGTATATTGAGTTCAGTGGAATGGGATCAGTTCATGGATGGGAAGAATATCAACAATGCATGAGAAGCATTCAAACAATACTTAAATGATTATGTCCTGAGAGTTCACAGAATAAACAGGGTAGGAGTTAAATGGATGTGTAATCTTATTAAGCAAGAGATTCGTAAGAAAAGGATGATGTGCATTATGAAAATATTAAGCAGCAGGATAGAATAGTCACAACTGCTGTACAGAAAATGTTGTTGTAAGCTGTTGTCACTAAATGATAGCAATGTAATTTCAAAAGGAAAACAATGTTACCAACAGTGTTACTTAACGTTTTTATTACATTTGCTTTGTTGGTTAACTCTTCTATTAACTACACCATGATTTGATGCTTAAATGATTTATAAGGAAAAAAAAAAGCTTGTGAATTTTGTTCCACCAACCTTAAATTCTTCCCTGAATAAAACTAAACAAAAGCAGTATACAAAGGAATAGTCTGTTAAACAATTTGTTAAATTCTACACTGTGTCATATTTACAACTATGGAGAAATTATGATGAGCTAAATCAGTTCAGATAGGTTGTAACAAAACAGTGCAGCTGACTAGAAAGATACAGGAGACATTAATTTTTTGCAAGAAAATATTTTGATGAAAGAATTATTAGATGATGAGTTATTTGAAAAAATTTCATATTTGAAAAGATATTTATCAGCTGGGGGAAAGAAAAAAAAAACACACATGTAGGAATTGAATGTGAACGAAATGGAAACTAACATGGTTTGAATTTTTTTTAAAAAAGGGTCATACATGTAACATGTTGGGAGAGGGTGGAAAAAATGGACTAGCGGCAAAATTAAAAACCTGCGAGATCTTACAAATTATTGGATATAATTTGAATTTGGCTGTTTCAAATTCCATTAAAGATGTTACACATAATATGAAATACTATATTATATAGTATTATAATAAAATAAGAATAGTATATTATATATATATATATATATATATATATATATATATTATTATCTGAAACCTCCAGGGAGTCAAGGTCTCATTGAGGAAGGCTGTAAATTACCCAACCCAGCTATCATACCTTCCCTTAAATTCATTTACACTAGATGCACTCACTACCCCTAAGGGCAAATTATTCCATTCACTCACTGCTCTCTGGGAGAAAAACCTAGCTCTTACCCCTTTCTTGACTGAGAACAACCTTAACTTCCATGGAGGCCACCGTGTTCTCTTCCCACCTTCCATATAATAAAAAATTTCATCATTTGAAATGCTATAACACCCATTTAAAGTTTATAGACCTCTATCATATCCCCCCCCCCCCTTTTCTCCTGTTAACCAGAGTCTACAATCCACATACTTGCAATCTGTCCTCATAATCTAAATCCCATAATCTGGATATAATCTTTGTAACTCTTCTTTGTACCCTTTCCACAGCTTCTTTATCCCCTTGGAACCCTCTCCAACAAACTGCTCCCACAGTTTGATGGAGAGCAGATGTGCTAACCACTTAGCCAACAAGCTTGGCATTTATCTTACATAGAGATTAATTTTTTCTCTCTCAGTTTTAGATCACTAACTGAGCAGGGACAACTTTAAGAGAAGGCCATTCTCTGGAGCTCTGTAAGAGTGGCTTTTCAATTACCACTGTAAATTTAATTCTGGAGTTTAGGCTGTTTATGTTCATTAAAACATCTGTAAGGTATCCATGTGGTTACGTAGTGAACACACTGTCAACATAATGCAGCTATAGTGACAGGTTTATTAGAATTACAGAACTTAACCCCCCCCACACACAATTTATTTATTTCTAATCAAATTTTTTTCAGTGGGATATTCATAAATGTAATTTTCCAAATAAAGCCATCACATTATTACACATATACTTTAATCAATTTCAATGGTTTCTATAAGTCAGCAATGGTTCTGCTCTGATGATATGCTAGTTGAAATGACAGTAGACTCACACTATTATTAACTTGCAGGGATCATGGAAACAGGTTGTTACAGTGGATAGTTTGCTATAGCAAATTTCTTTTAACATAGCATTTGTGTCGATGGGAATCCTTGGGACATTTTTTGTAACTTGCTATAAGACTGTTTGCTAAAGTGAGTTTGTCAAATGCATTAGCAAAATATTAAACATAGCAATTTATTTATTTTCATGTTTAATTTGTATATTTTCTGTTAAAGAACCATATCTCAAAGATGCATAAGCCTTAATATATAGCAAAAAGTTGAATAAATCCACTCCTCAACCAACCAATCTTCAGAATAAGAGAAACTTTCAGACCCTCTTCCAAATACTAAACCCTTACATTTAAAGGACTTGGGAAAAAGCACTTCAAAGTCACAAAGGTGCTATATAAACCAGTAATGAATTAACTTCACTTATCCATTCGTTATCAGTCCCAGGAATATTCACTGCTTATGATAGACAATTTGGAAGATCAATAGGAGAAAAAAAAAAAAACTAAAGCTACACAAGTAGAGAACAATATGGAAAAGTAGAGTAGCTGGCCACATACTTGCTTTACACAGTGAAGGAAATATATAGCCATTTTAACAGACATGCTATAGGAAAACAATGGTAAAAAGTCCATTTAAAAATGAAAGTCTATTCTGGAAATCAACATTTGCATTATGTAACACCTTTAATTGAACCAATCTACTGGAAGAAAATACAGATCTAGAAGAATCATTTTTTCCACTATAAATAATAATACAACAGGTGAATATAGCCAGAGGGCTCAGTAAAGGCATTGAGACACTGGTTTCAGTATTTCATATCACTGTTCCTTTCTTTAACTTTGTGCCACTGTGATCACAATGAGGTTGTTCTACCTTAAGAATGCCATAGTGGCTAAATATTGATATTCAAGTGTTTACTTCTTTATCTATTATGCTGTGTTTTATGCCATTAACAAAGTCAGATGACCGAGGAGGCCATGTAATTGCCTATTCTTGTATCTTGACCAATCCATGGACAGGCAAGAGCAGCGTACTACCGCTCAGATCAACGCAAGAATGTAGTTTGTTCACTAAGATAGGCAATGACCTTCGATAGAAGGATCATCAATAGATGGCACCATAAGAAGAAGACCAATCCATCTTTCAAAACAACTCTGATCAAGATACCCTCAGGTCTCAACAACTGAATAGTAGTGGAGCTCTGTCATCAGACACATCATGGAAGAGTTTTTCTACCAGGCATGGGGTCATAATGAAAAGGTGCTACAAGCTATCTGGCAAAATGTATGCTCTATTAATCTGTTTAGGAACTAATAGGCTTCACTTTGGCACTGTAACATTATCCCCTTAATTTAAACTAAGAGAAATTTGCTATAGCAAACTATACCCTGTAACAACCTATTTCCATGATCCCTACAATTTAATATCTCCTTAATTTAAACACTGTTAAAATATCAATCGACAATGGGGACCATCTAGTAGAAGTGCCTGAACACACTTGAAATGGTGTAAGTAAAGCCAATTTTCATGCAGGATCCTTCAGACAACTGCCTGAAAGACATCCTCTTCTAATGTAATCCTCTGTGTACAGATTCCATTCCACTAGATGCAGCATGTTTTCCTCCATTTCTAGAATACCATTACAGTTCATCTCCTTCATTTTGTGATAAAGAAACTATGTCACTCTCACAAAGGATGCACTGACAAAAATGAGTGAGCATTTGATAGCATGAAATTCTATGATCATGGAAAGCCTCTTGAGAAAACCAGATTAAAAATCATTAAGGAAGTGTGATTTTATCTTATTCTCCTATTATTGTTTTTTGCAGGATCCTCTCCATATAGAATTAATAGAGTTAGAATAATGTTGGAAGTTTTTTCCCACTTGGGTAGACTATAAATTATATATTTAGTTTAATCCTTTATCCAAGTGTAAGCAAACAAAGTTTGCACCTGAAGTATCTTCAGGACTGGGGCAACTCATGGCAAGGGTGGACTAAGTTCTCATCACTTTCCTTATCCCATAATGCAAAGCACATCTCCTTGCAGACATGTATAATACTATGCATTATGGGAAGGGTCACCACCCAGACTGGTTTCTACCTTTATCGAGGTCTCTTCAAGTGGGAGCCAGACCCAGAGGTGACACCAAGGTTGAAGCAATGCAAAACTCTTATTTCCATATGCCAGTTGCCAAAAGGTGTCACACCTTATTAAGTTACACTGGATTAGAGAAAGATGTTGGAAGTTTTTTCCCACTTGGTTAGACTGTTTGCTTACACTTGGATAAAGGATTAAACTAAATATATAATTTATAGTCTAGTTTGCACCTGAAGTATCTTCAGGATTGGGACAACTTGTGATGAGAAAGTGATGACAACTTATTACTTTCTCATCACTTTCCTTAGCATCCCATAATGCAAAACACATCTCCTATTAAACGAAATATATAATTTACAGTCTAACCAAGTGGGAAAAAACTTCCAACATCTTTCTCTAATCCAGAGTAATTTAATGATAAGGTGTGACACCTTTTGACAACTGGCATATGGAAATATGAATTCTGCATTGCTTCAACCTTGGTATCATCTCTGGGTCTGGCTCCCACTGAAGAGATTTCAATAAAGATCGAAACCGGTCTGGATAGTGACCCTTCCCATAATGCATAGCATTATACATGTCCACAAGGAGATGTGCTTTGCATTATGGGATACTAAGGAAAGTAATGAGAACTTAGTCCACCCTTGCCACGAGTTGCCCCAGTCCTGAAGACATTTCAGGTGCAAACTTTGTTTGCTTACACTTGGATAAAGGATTAAACTAAATATATAATTTAGAGTTAGAATAAATAGAGTTAACACAAAACAGAGTTAGAATAAATAGAGTTAACACAAAATAGTTAGAATAAATAGAGTTAACATAATTTTTAAAGAAAAATAATTGAAAACATCAGCAATTCATTATTTTTTTAAACAGACATTAATTAGATATCACTATGTACTAAAAATACCTGGTTCACAGCGAATACAAAGGCCATTTTTATTTCTGAATGGTTCTCCAGTGTCTGTATTTACTTTTATAAGGCTAACAGGATAAACAGAGGGGATAATGCGAGAAACAAATCCTACAGCACCAACTTTATTGTCCAGGTTAACTGAAAGAGATTTCTGTGGCTTAATAAAATAAAGCTGCAATATATATATATATATATATATATATATATATATAGCAAAACCCAAATTTATTTTGGTTTATTAATGTTAATTCATAAATGGAAATTTACACTGTCAAGAAAAACGTTATGTGCAATGAACAGTTGCATATAGAGTTAAATCCAAAGAAACAAGATATAACAAAGTTATGGAAAGGTTATTTAGAATTATAGCTGAAGTAAATTAAGGCTATGAGGCCAGTATATTATGTATTCCTTTGGCTGGTTTGCTGTAAGAGAAAAAAAAATCCTTGGAGGAAAAAAATCTGTTACCTCTGTATAAGCAAAACCAACTCACCTTCACCTGAAAAGCCATATAAAAGGTTCTTCATGTACTAGACAGGATTTAAATCCAGGTCTTTTCATCAGCAAAAGGTCATTGTAAATACTGACTTGGGCTTTGGTATGGAAATATTACACTCACCAACGTCTTAAAAAGCAATCTTTTATTATAATAATGGTATTAAAGTTTAGTTAACCTGTGAAAGAGTCTAGCCAAATATTTTAATGACAACTACCCCCCTCCCATACTTTTATTCCATAATTATAGGAGTAATTATGAGATACAAATATGACAGTAGTCATATTTTGGTAATCAGATTTTGGAAGTTCCATGAAAGTTACATTAGCTTAAACAATACTTATATCTTTCCTTAAATTCACTTCCTACCACAAAAAAGTACTCGGCCATTTATCCCTTGCTGGCCACACTCCTATTCAACTTTTACAAATGACTCCTGATATATGTCAAAAAGTCACTTATAATAATAACATTAACATCTGTATCTGATGATAATCTTGTATTAATCATATATCCTCTCTTCATCAATTGATATGTTTATAATTATTGATATTCTTACAACAATTTACTAGACTAACTTCCATTCCCATAATCTATTTTCATAATCAATGTTCCATAAGTACATGTTATTTCAGTTACTCACTTGTGTATCTTTTCATAACCTGCTACATATTTCAAAAACTTATTGAACCAAATATGTATACAGTACTGTATACAAGTCTTATTAAAATAACTTTCATGGGTTACATATGTAACAAAAATTATGTAGAATTATTCAAAAACTTCAATATATTTCATTCAACATTATGTGGATATCGTCAGGAACACAAACCATTTACTACCTTCAAAAGATAAATCAAAATAATTAGTCATAAATCATGCATATTAGCTTGTGTATTGGTCGCAGTTGAAGTATACATATTACACTATTAGAGTTCAGAGGAACAATTGTAGTAAGTCGTAAAGAGATAAAAATTATTTAAAATAATTATCAATTTTAAAAAAATTATGAACAATTAATAGTTATCACTTCCCAAAACTTGGATACTGGCATACAGCCTGATCAGTTCAGGTTCAGAAAATTTCATAATGTTTCACATGTTTCAAGAAAAAGCCTATTGAATTTGAACTTCATGGGATGAAGAAATCTGTGTCTAGTATCAAGAGCATGAGAAGCAAGGTCAGACTTGTGAGATTCCAAAAATGTAAACTAGTCTTGATATTCTTCAATTCTAATCAAGTAAGAAAAGAAGTAGTAATGTCTCCTTTGATAATGGTAGGAAGAGAATTTCTGAGTTGGTTTGAAAGAAGTGTATAGATTGAATTTACAAACAATTCTGGCTATTTGTTCTGAGAGTCCTGGTAGAAGGATGATAATTATCAATAATTTTTTAAATGGTAGTTTTGCTGTATCCATTACATATCAGATTGCTTTTAATTTTATTCAGTTCAGCTAACAAAAGGGGATCAGAAGAGTGGATCATATGAGCTTTATGTACAAGCTTCTTGATAATACCCATTTTTTGTGATGAATGATAGTAGAAGGATGAGTTAATATATGTCAGTAAAGGTTGCCTTCTGATAAACTGAATATTCAACATGACCTGTGGGATTATGAATTATGGTATTCAAAAGGAGTAGTTGGTTACTGGATTCATATTTAATAGTGAACCTGATACAGGAGTACAATGAGTTTATCTTCTCTATGAAATTAAGTAATTCTGACTCAGTATGTGAAACCAGACTGCAAATATTTCATCAACTAAACATTACCAAGGTAGAAGAATATGTCAAAGAACAACAAATTACATGATAACCACAGTAATTAACTTTAATGAAATGAAAGTACAGATATTTCATACTGAAAATAACAGTACATCATCAGTGTGTAGAAACAAGCAAATCAAAGAAATACAAGGTACATAGAACAATCAGTTTGCCAATTACAAACAGTTGTGTGTAGAAATTAATATATTATTAAATAATATTAAAACTATTTTTGATGTTTACATAGAATGAGAATCTCCCAAACTTTTGGGATATATATAGAGAGAGAATCATTTCGATTCAGGTTTGGCCGATTCATATTTAAAACTGCTTCTATGGAGAAGACAAACTTCATCCCACCAGATACTGTGTTTAATGTCAATACTATGTTGTGCCAGACCAAACTTTTGAGGTTTAACGTATTCGATATAATAATGATGTTCATTAATTCTTTTTCCCACAGAACGGCCTGTCTGCCCAAAGTATGTCAAATTACATTCACAAGGTATCTGGTAAACACCAGCTAATGACAAAAGTAACAGATGAGAAATTCTGTTTTGATGAGAAATAGGAAAATATGTGGGAATAAGGTGATACTTCAAAATTCTACCAATAGGTTCAGAGATAACAGAAATATAAGGGATTGGAACCCTGCAGTCTGTTGAAGAATCCTTATGTGTTGGAGCATAGGAGCCTATCTGCTGGATTTGTTGAGGTTATAATCATTAAATTCCATTTAAAGTTTTGAAAGTGAGAAGTTCTTGTAAGCTTGAGGGAGAAGAGCAAACATTATGTGCTCTATTAATTAAAAACTTGATAACACCAATTTTTTGAGAGGCGTGATAAGCAGACTTTTGATGAATGTATCTGCCAGTAAAGATATGTTTTTCATAAACACTGGTTGACAAATTACTGCAGGCTGTGCAAGTAAGCAGGATGTCCAAGAATGGTAAACTACCACTTTTCTTTTTCCATGGTAAATTGAATGCATGGATGAAGGCTATTGATCCGTTGTAGGAAAGTGGTAAGTTCTGTTAGATCCTAAATGAAGGAATCTTGGAAAGAAATCATTCATTTAGAGCCTAACATATAAACTTGCTGGCAAAGAGAAATACCTGCACATCAGTTGTAATTAAAAGTGAAACTTCTTCACTTTATATAAAATTTGTATTCTTTATTTTAAGTACCTTATATTTAAGCTCTGGTGATTATATTAAGATTTCATTTTAAGTATGTCTAAAAAGAGAGATAATCTGATTTAAATTTAAGCCTCACTTAAGTGTGAGTCATCTAAAAAATTTGCTATGTAATAATTCCTGGAAGGCATAAAGTTACACGTGTACAGTGTAGCGCTAGCAGCTATAGCTCACTTGGAAAATTACGTTGGCATGTATTCTGTGAATCCAAGTATCACAGCGTCGTAAAAGCGAAAGATGAATCCAAAGGGGTGAAAAGATAAGGGCGGTGTGCAAAAGGGGACTGAGAAAAGAGGGCGCTCTATAGAAGAATATAAGGGATTGAGCCCATATCGGAAGACTTTCTCTGGTCGTAACGTTTTCCTGTTTTGGTGGTTCGGAAGTTAGCAGGCAGTTTTGCTTAAGGGGGGGGGGGGAAGTCTGTGATAAGATGTCGGACTGTGAGTGTTCTTAAAATGAAGTAGGATTCTATGCAAAGCTGAAGGTATAAATTCCAGTCCTAGCAGAATCAAGCCGTCGGTAAAAGGTCCAATCGAGTTGTTCCTGAAACGCAAAGATTTGAGTCCATTTTCGGCAGAAGGAATGAAGATAGCGTAACTCCTACGTTGGCATATGGAGAGCCAATAGATGAGGTATCCAGAAATACACGTGGTGCAGAACGACACGAAAAAAGCTCGGTAAGGTGTAATTACTCTAATTTTGTGTGAAAGTTCATTAGAAGAGAGAAAATTGTTTACGAATATGAAATTAAGAACTCTATTCTAAAGAACTCTGTGGACAGTCTCTATTTTGAAAGTTAACCCCCTTTGAGAGTAAGAAGAATTGTTTGGAAGAGATCTTTTGTAATTTTTGTATGTGATAGGATTAACTTAATGCGATAAGAATAGTAGAATTTAGTATCTCAGTAACATTAGAATGTTTAAGTTTCTCTTACGAGTAATACTACTGAAAGGAATTTAGCTTAACTTCTTATCATTTGCTATATATCCCAACGTGCAGTTACTGTGCTTAGCATGCCTTATAAGATTTAATTAGTTTAGAATGTGTTAATCTCTTAGTTCGAGTTTTATTTAGTATTGAGCATAACTGAGTGCATGAATTTTGTATCGTGTTTTAGATATTCCAATAAACATGTCATATCTACCTGAACCTGAGTCATGCCTGATTACGATTCCAAATTACCACTTATAAAAATAGAACCTATTTTGGCGGGAAGGATTTAGAGAGTGAATATAATAATAGATTTAGGTCACGACTGCAATAATCTGAATCTATATGGCAGTTTAAATAAGATATTGTGCAAGAAAGCTAAGAATCTAGTATTGTCTCCCTGAGTAAGGATCTTTTCTACTATAGGATACTAGCTGGCACAGCAAAATATAAATTCGCCAGTATCCGAAGAGGAAACAATCCTAGATATAAGAATAAGATTAAAGTAAGAGAAGAAAGAATAAATAACGAAAGGTAAATATTTAACGATAGAGCAGCCGGTAGGATTTTGATTGCATAAGGTTAGATAAGAAAGGATAGATATAAGTAAAGAAGGGTAAACAACAAATTAAGCATAAAATTAATTAAAGTAAATATCACATAGAAACATCGATTTTAACAGTTCGTTTTCAGAATGAGGCCAAACAGCAAAAATATCACTGACATAATGAAACCAATGAGAGGATTGGGGGATCAATGTTATGTCGACGCTGTTTTTGCTATTTGCTCATATCTCTGCTCATATTGAAGGTGGAAGATTATAGATGCCTCTTTCTATATTCTACCTCTTATTCTACAATAAATAAGTTCCAAAACTAGAAATTATGATGAACATAAAACAAGGCATCTACAATTTTCCACCTTCAAAAGCCAAACAATGCATTTAGACAGAGCTAGCATCCTAAACAAATCTAAACCACCTAAAAGCAATATACCACAGAATGAAACAGCTGCTTTAAAAAGGTTATATAAGAATAAAAATATTGTGATTATTAAAGTTGTTAAGGGTAATGTCGCAATCATGAATAAAGAGGATTACAACAAAACATTGCAGGACCTCCTAAGTGACAAATCTGTTTACCAAATTACTGATTGAGAACCCACTTATCTCAAAAGAAAAGAGTCCATAAATTACTGAAAAAAATTGACTTCCTGGTGCAAAGAAATCATCAATAAAATAGAACCTGTTCATGTTAAACCACTCCATATTTATGGCATACCTGAACCCCACAAATCTAATATTCCCCTATGTCATAGCAGAGAGTGCTACTTATAAACTTGCTCAACAGGTAGCTAAGTTGCTTATCACTCCTTAATGGCAACCTCTCCACTTTTATAACAAATTCTGTCCATTTTAAATCACTAGTTAAAAACCACATCCTTAAAAATACAGACATAATGGTTAATTTCAATGGCACGTCTTTATTTACTTACCACTGATACACGCTCAAATTAATAGTCTAACCCCCCCCCCCACACACACACCAATATCTTCAAATTATTCATATTTATTATGCATGTAGGTTACTTTACACAACAAGGAAAAACTACAAACAGACTAATGGAACACTTTGAAAACAAAATACTTACCACAGCTACATACAAGCATTTAGTGTGTTTACACTTTGTTGATGATGTGGTTGCCATTTGGCTCCATGGACAAGATGCCTTGGATTCTTTTGTTACCTACCTAAACAGCCAACACCCCAAAATTCACTTCACGGTAGAAAAAGACTTTAACAACTGTTTGCCTTTTCTTGACACATTAGCCACTTGGATTTACTTGGATTTAAGATGGTTTACTATCTTTTTTCATTTATAGAAAATCAACACACACAAGGAGATATCTATAGAAACAATCACATCATCATCCAGCCCAACATTACACAAGGCTATTTGTTCTAATGATGCAGCTCCTTCCACCGAACTTAAACATCTCCATCATACTTTCCTGGTCAATGGCAGCTCCTACAAAATAGATAATGGCCCTTTTACTCCTACCCCCCCCCTCCTCTCCCTCCTCAAACACACAACAAAACACAACTATTCCTTTTCCCCAAGTCTGAAGGTATATCTGAAAAGATAGCCACAGTACTTACAAAATATAACCATTGCACCACATTCAAACCACATTAAATTAGCAACTCTGATCCTCTATCCTATGGATAAACTCCATCTCTTGGCATATTCTGGAGTGTATGAAGTTGTGACTATGAACTTGGCCTACCATGGACAGACAGGAAGATCTATTAACATCTGCCTTGGAGAACATAAAAAATACATTTGCTACCATTATTATGGCAAGTCTGCACTGGTAAACCACGCATTGGATATTCCTTCACACAGGATTAGATGGAAGAAAACAAATGCGCTTTACTGAAATAGGCCAGAAAGATTATTTGTAGAGTCAGCCATGGCTATGAAGCTTCTCCTAACCTGAACAAGTATGGTTGTTGCATTAATTTTCAAAAAAAAAATTTTGGAGACTTATCTTAAGATCAACTCATACCCTGTAATACTTTTTTTTTTTTTTTTTTTTACAATATTAGAGGGCACCAATTTAGAACTTTAAATCTTTTGTCCGCTACAATTTGAATTGTTTCACTTACTCATTCTCCCGTGTTTACCATAACATGTAATGGGCTTTAAAGATGCTGGTTTGAAATCCAACAAATATCATTCAAATAAGTTATGATTAAAGGAGATAGTTTTGCATTGTATAAAATTTGGGCCATCTCAAAACGATTTATTAGCTTCATCTGTACATAATTCCCTGATACTTTTTTCTAAATTTACCAAGATTTGTAAGGTATATGTCGGGGAGACCAGAACCTTTAGACAAAACATTCAGTCCATTTGTTAGTAGTCTATTGGCTAAATTTATAACCTAGCTGTTGTGGTTCGACTCAGTTACTGGTTGAATATTGTGACAGTTTCTTTCTTCTAATATTTTGAACTTACAAATTAATCTACGTTTATGGATAAAATGTACTTAACAGGCTGAGGACAGTGCAATACAAAAAATTAACTCAAAATGGTCTTGAATGAGAATGTCTTTTAGAGTACTTTCAAGTTCCAGAAGTTGAGCATTATTTAAATAAAAATGTTTCTTCGTTCACATATTTGATTTACTAATAATGCCTTGCATGCTTGTAGATAATCTTCCATACAAAATTTGACTGGATGGTTTCTTTAACAAAATCAGTATTAATATCAGCAGTACACCAATTTTTAATTATGCAGATTCACTTTCTTCTTATGTAACTTATCTTCTTACAGATTTCCAATGTTCCTCAACAAATAGGGTTGTAATTAAGAGCTTTAATGGAACATGTGCACTAGACATGTTAAAATAAGTTTCATGGCTTATACATGTAACAAAAATTTTATAGAATTTATTCAAAAACTCCAATGTATTTCATCCAATGTTGTGGACGTTGTCAGGGATAAACTGCATTCAAAAGATGAATCAAAATAAGGAGTTATAAATCATGCAATATCTAATATCCAAGATTTTAGAATTGACCACTATTAATTGTTCACAAGTGGTTTTTTAATTAATAATTATTTTAAATAATTCCTATCTATGCAACTTACTGCAATTGTCCCTTTGAACTCTCGTGGCATAATAGACATGAGCTAATATATGCCTGCTTTATGACTCATTATTTTGATTCATCTTTTGAATATAGATAATGATTTTTCCCTGTGACGATGTCCATGTAACGCTGGAGTTTTTGAATAAATTATATATAATTTTTGTTACTGTGTAAGCCATGAAAGTTATTTTAATATGTCTAGTGCACATGTTCCATTAAAGCTATTAATTGTATACAAATCTCTATGCAATACGTAATCAGATCAAGGACTATAATGTAAGTTACCTCCTCATCCTTTCAACTGTTGGGAAATGCATTACATTTTCTGATAATGTAATCTCTGACCTTCTACAAGTCAAAGAAACTTGTCTACAAGTCTGCAAAACTTATACTTAAGTATTAGTATTACTTCAAAGCTTCCATGGAGTCCATAAACTCTTCCTGGGAGGTTGAACATTCACAGGTCACAATAACTATCGTACATTGCCTTGAACACATTCAATGTTGGAGCACTCACTACCCACTCTAGCAATACATTCCACTCATTCACCACCTGCCAAGGAGGAGGGTTGATATGATTGAGACTTATAAGTTATTGAAAGAAGGTTAAATCATTGCATAGGATAATGGGAAATCCAAAAATGAGAGGCCATTACTCGCATGAACTTTGTACAGTTACCAGGAATGGCCTCTCATTTTTGGATCTCCCAGTATTCTATGAAATAATTTTGCCTTCTTTCAACAACTTATAAGTCTCAATCATATCAACCCTCCTTTCTTGTAGGCTTACACGGTGATCTGAATACATTTTGGAAAATTATGGAGACAACTACCATGTTTGAGTAAAACTTTAGTTTAATATAAACCAAAATCCACATTCGATGTTTCGACCTTTATATCAAGGTCATCTTCTGGAGTATATATACTATATACAAAGAAACAAGCTGCACTACAATCTAAATAGTTTGTTAAAGTTACTGACCAACCATTACAACAATTATTGGCCTGACCTCTGGTGAAAAAAAAAAAACTTACATCAACCTAGAGTCCTATTATTGATATTATCTATTGGCTGTAAAATTACACTCGGAGCAACAAGTCTCTATATATATATATATATATATATATATGATTATACATATAAACCTTATACATATTATATATATTATATGCATGCATTTAATAATACATATAAACATATGATTATACATGTAAACATATATAAAGATTATACACATTGTATAATCATTTGTATATATGTTTATATGTATAATCATTTGTTTATATGTTTAACTGGTAAATGGTAATTAGTTTACGGAATTAACAACACATAAAGGATATTAATTAAAGGCAACTTTAATGAATAACTTCAATATTTCGGCAATGTCACATTGCCATCTTCAGGAACATAAAAATATGTTATGTGCATGCAGGCACTAACAAAAGCAAATGAGGAAGGCAAGAAACTAATATTTTTCCTAAAGTCCTAATGGTGCCCTCTGGTGGGCTAATTTGGTTGTCTTGGCCGTTGGGCTGAAGTGCTCATAATGCAAGTCTCCCAAATTTGGGGTAGTTTAATGCACCCAAATTTGTTGAAGTTTGGAATGTTTTTTTAGAGCTGCTGATGATTCCTTGAATAATCTTTCGTACTAAAACTTGCTGTGGTGTGTTATTTTAGTTTTCTTCCAACAAATTCTATGGTGAGTATCTAACCATAGAATTCGTTGGAATTTCACCAGTACTGCCAGCCCAGAGTGGCTGTACTGGTGAAACCGGATGTATTCTCTGTGTTCTGAAATCCTGATATTTGCTGTCCTGCCTGTTTGGCCAAAGTAGGACAATTTGCAGCTGCAAGGGACCTGGTATACACCAGGTAGGTCTAGGGGGAGAGTGGTTGGTCTTTGGTAGATTTTTGTAGATATGTTTTGGTAGATATCTTTATATGTTTATGTTTATAATTAAATGCATATGTATAATATATATAATATGTATAAGGTTTATATATATATATATATATATATAGACTTGTTCTTGCTCCCAATGTAATTTTACAACTAATAGATAATATTAACAATAGGACTCTAGCATTGATGTAGTAAGTTTTTCTTTTTTTCCGCCAGAGGTCAGGCCAATAATTGTTGTAATGGTTGGTTAGTAACTTTAACAAACCATGTAGATTGTAGTGCAGCTTGTTTCTCTGTATATATAGTATATATGCTCCAGAAGATGACCTTGATATAAAGGTCGAAACGGCAAATGTGGATTTTGGTTTATATTAAACTAAAGTTTTACTCAAACATGGAAATTGTCTCCCTAATTTTTCCAAAATTTATATCAACTCTCCTCCTCCTCCTACCTGTCTAGTCTAAAGACCACATTCCTTTAATATGTCGTCATACTTAACATTCCAATTCTGAGATGGTCTTCATTATTCACTTCCGCACTCTCTCCAATGTTTCTCTATTGCCAATATAACCAGATCTGTGCAAAGAAATCCAAATAAGGCCTAATTACTACAGTGGAACTATCACCTCCTCATCCATATATGTCAGCGTTCTTCATAGCAGCAATTTTTTGGGTTACACTTACCACTTTTTGCAATGTGTTCCCTGAACTTCAGTTCCTTATCCTCCAAGATCCCTTGCCTCCTCCATCTCCTGAAGCAAAGTTCCTCCAATATGGTAAACCTCATTCCATCTTCTCTGGCCAAAGTGCATAATTTAAACTTAGCTACATTTAAATGACATCCTCATTCTTCAGCCAAAAGCATCAATCTATTCAAATCTGTTTGTAACAAAAACACATTAAAATTTCCCAACACTGTTCTTCCTAACTGAGCATCATCAGAAAACAACTGAATATCTATCTCCTTCCAAACCATTAACTATATCATTCGTATATAAGTTAAATGACAGTGGTTACAGAACAGAACCACATGGAACCCCACTTGTCATCTTCCTTTTTTTGGGAGGGGGGGAGAAAGTAAGAGTAGTGCTGAATAGCAATATAAGGAGCATCTCCATACAAGATATGTATGGAGATGCTCCTTATATGTTTCATGAAGTGCAACATCATGAAACATCAAATACTCATTGAACATTTCCAATATAACTTCAGCATAACCACCCTTTATTCTATTAGCAGCACAAATATAGAATTCTCTAAGGTTCCGTTACTTTACTGCTTCAATAAATCTCTTCATATGGTAATTTTTCTTCCCTCGTTACACTTGTCATCTTCCTAGCATTTGTCACCTCCATAACATCCTCTTTCTCAGAACTTCCTGCATAATCCCATGATGTATCAATTTCAACCCAACTTTATTTATCATCCAAAAATTGTAGAAATACAATCTGATATTGCCATAACTAATCGATTCCAGGTCAAATCCCAGGCACTATTGATTTCTTTCCCCTTCAATGATTGAGTCACTGCACATCACCAATCTGTTTCCTTCATTTATCACAGTCCCCTGCTCTGTAATTCCACAGATCTCTCTCTCTCTCTTTCCATGAAGCTTGTACCTGACAATCCTAATAAATCCACAGATCTCTCTCTCTATCTCTCATTTCATGAAGCTTGTACCTGATATCCCATGTCAAGACCACATGGGATACCTGTAGCAACATCCCACTAAATATCTAAAATTTGTGCTAACTTCAACCTGACTCCAAATGGTTTCAAATATCATTATCATTATTGCTTTCTTCAAGTTCATCAATGAGATGATAACTATTCTGAACACTTAACACTGAACTACAACAACTTCCTGAGTCTTCCAGAAGGGATATTATATCTAAATCATTCATCATCCTTCATTTCAACTTTGGCATCATCAGTAAACAATAGTATCATGTATATTCTCTCAAATCATTTAAAAAATCAAACTGAACATTAAACAGCAACAGCCCAAGGATTAAATACTGTAATAAGCTATTAGTCAGCCACAGTGTTAAAAAATGTTTAACTTCTTATTATCCTTCACCCAATTTTTGTAATAACCTAACCAAGAGATATCAGATTCTTTCACAAAATCATCATGTATTCATTTACTTTAAGCAAACCAAGAGACTGACATTATAAAATGTAAGCAGTTTACTAAGATAGGGCTTCCGCTTAACAAAGCAAGTCCTCAAATTATTACCTCTATCTATCCATCCACCTATTCTTGAATTCTGGGCCAAAGCACTTTCCCTCCAAAGACTTACCTACTGCTCTAGAACAGTAGTTCTGGAGCAGTCTACAATTTGCTGCTTACATTTTATTGCTACTTTTGTACAACAGGCCTAGTTTTCCTCTTCTTCTTCTAACTCTTTTGATCTTGCAAGTATTACAACTCAAATTAAGCAATCAGTTCACAGATATACTGGCAATTACTTAACACATACAAGAATGCATATGCACTACACATCATATTTATAACAATAAATTAAAGATGCCAAAAAAATTATATTCTTGGTTTAATCCTTTATCCAAGTGTTGGATAAAGAATTTGGATTCATTGCATCTGAAGTATTTTTGTAGTATTTATGAAGTATTTATATAGAAGCTAATGATTTCACATCACTTGCTTTAGTATCTCACAATGCAAAGTACATATCCTTACAGACATGTATAATGCTACACATCATGGGAAGGATCACTACCCAGACTGGTTTCAACCTTTATTAAAGTCTCATCAGTGGGAGGCAGGCCCAGAAGTGATATGAAGGTTGAAGTAATGCAAAAGTCATATTTCCATATGCAAGTAGGCAAAAAAGTGTCCTTATGGACATATATAATGATATGTATTATGGAAAGGGTCACTACCCAGACCAGTTTCGACCATTCTTGAGGTGAAAAAGTACGGGTTGCTCATCATAGGCCTAGAGTAGTTAGTATAGGGGTGCAAGAGAGCCTGATAGTATTAAGAGAAAGAAAAGACAGATAGATAGCATGAGAGATAAAGAAAAGCCTCAGCTCTTTTATATCAATCATATAGCCAAAGGCTATCAGTTTTCCTTTTTCAACAATATCATATAGATGAACAACCAAAAGACTAATGGAAACTAAAGTGCAATGATGACTGATACCCAGGTGGTGAGCCCCATCTGAGTTAACTGCCTTGAGTTGGCCTTCTCTGCTTGGGATTGCTTTCCAGCCATTCTTGCAATTGACTATAAGATCACATTGAATTAAGAGGATGAAACTATTTAAAAAACCTCTCACAGTAAGAACAGACAGAATTTTATCTCCCCCTGGTGAATACTGCATAGTGTGGGTGGTCTACACCATCTAGTCATAAATTTCATATCTCCTAGAATGCTTCTTTCTAAATATAAAAATCATCTGACTGAACAATAAAATTTCCACAATACAATATTATAAAGCATTTGGATGTCATATTGCTGGTTTTCAAATCATAATATACCATAAATGGTATATTAATTCATTAACTGCAAAGATCAAAATTCTCTTCCCGTTGCTGACAGGTGGTGGGTATCGCAAAAAAAATAACCTGTTCTGTTGTAAGAAATGGAATTCCCAATACATTATATAGTCTATTCCAAATACGAATGCCCAACACATTACATAATCTATTCCAAATACTTCCTCCCAGGAAGATAACAGATGTCACAGACTGCATCTCTGATGTTAAAGTACTTCCATTTGATGGTATTGACTGGAAGGTGGCCATATGCAATTCTCCAAGCAAGATCCTACCTGTTAGGGTATCCTGGGAACTTCAACAAGTTATCAAACAAAGTAGTGTTGTCAGTACCTAACTGTGGAACTTCGTGGCAAAAGAGATAAAAGATTTTTTATACTAAATTTTACTCGTTTTTTTTTAATATAAAGAATGTCAATTCTAGAGTGTTTTAGTAGTCTCAGAGTTAAGCATAGAGTATTGTAGTATTCAGGAAAAATTTAAGCTTTTGGACCTTTATAATCATTAACTCCAAAAAGGAGAAGATGAAAACCTAGGTAGTACAAGAGAAGGTTTGCACATGTGTGAATAGTCTGCAATATTTTATGGATTTTTGAAACTGCATTACTCAAATAGGAGAATTTTAAGATTGGAAGTTCAAATCCTCCATGCTTCTTTGATAGTTGAAGAAATTCCTTTCTAACTTCTTGTATCAGCTGGACCAAAAAAAAAAAAAAAATGCATAGGTTTACTATATAATTGCTTTTCTTCAGCTTCTGTGATGGCTGTAATATTTATTATGTACAACTGAGCAGGAAAGATTATGGTTGAGTACTATGGCTTTAGAATAAAAAGGAAAGTGGCCCCATTTTCCAGTCTTCTAAGGTTTCAAAGTTTTTGTACATAAGTTGCTGAACTGGTAATATTGGGTAAGTGGAGAAGGGAATTCCAAGTATAGAGAGGGATTCTCTCTTAGGGGTTAGCCCAAAAGGAAGGCCTCTAAGATCCCACTTTCCAAAAAATTTTAATTTTGTCTTGTCTGCACATTAATTTTAATAGTTAATCCACTGCTTTTGCTGAATTTTTCCAAAATTCCAAAAAAAAAAAAAAAATATATATATATATATGGAATTATTATCCTTCAAAGTTCCCACTACGTCATCAGTATATGCTAATACCTTATTTTCCTTCATAGTTGAAGGAACTGTTACTCTTCGCACAGCATGTGTATTGTTGACTCTTCCTGTAAGAAAGGTTCAAGAACCAATGCAAAGAGCAGTGGACTAAGAGGGCAACCTTGCTTGACTCCTTTTCGAATTTTTATTGGGTCTGACAGGAACCTATTAACTTGGATGCAGATAGTTGAATTGGCATAGGCTCCTTTGATAATGGATAGCAGCTTTTTTTTACCTAAACCAATTACCTACACCTTCAACTTTTATTGAGGTTTCATCAGTGGGAGCAGATCAAGAGGTGATACAAGGTTGAAGTGACGAAGAAGTCACATTTCATATATAAGTAGCCAAAAGGTGTCACATCTTATTATCAAAATACTCCAGATAGAGATAGTTGTTGGAAGTTTTTCCACTTGGTTATGCTATAAATTAAAGATGCCAAGAAATTATATTCTTGGTTTAATCCTTTATTGAAGTGCAAAGATACAGGCTTTGCATTATGGGATATAAGGTAAGTGATGCAAAGTCATTAGCTTCTATATACAAGTTGCCTCCCAAAAATACTTCAGGCACAAACAAAGTTTGTGCCTGAAGTATTTTCGGGACTGGATAAAGGATTAAATATAATTTAATTTACACTTGGATAAAGGATTAAATATAATTTAACGAATAGAATATAATTTCTTGGCATCTTTAATTTATAGTATAACCAAGTGGAAAAATTTCCAACAATATTTATAACAAGATTTTTTAATGTCATTAGCACCTTCAACATGCCCACCTCTATCCTGAAATCTATTCCCTCACAGAATGATATTGGCATAGTCTGAGTCATTTAATAATTCAGCCAAACTTTTTTTTTCCTGCTGCAGCCACCTGCATTATTTGCAAAAGCTATTCTTTAATAAGCAATCTTCTTTTTATCTGCAACTATTTCCTCCTGGAATTTGATTTTATCTTCCTTATCATATTTGTTACTCTTCTAACCTTCATGCATTTATTTATCTCCTCCATATTATTACATAACACCTCCAGAGAGTCCAAACACTCATCAAGGAAGGACATTTACCGCTAACCACCACAACTAGTATTTTCACAGACAATCACAAACATTCATGCCCATGGCAAGATTCAAACCCACAGCCTTTTGGCTGGAGAGGGAATACACTAACCACTCAGCCAACCAGGAAGCATATCATAATCTTCTTATACAAATCTTGGTTAGTGATACCTCTTATCTATTTAACTCAAATCCAGTTTATTCTGCAACTTTGGGAATGTAGTCCATGTTTCTCTTTTCAAACTAATTCATATATACTGCTTCCTTCATATCTAGTTTCTCATGCCAAGGTACTTTTGTAAATATAGGCCATCTTCTGAAAGTTTGTTAATTTTCTACTCTGTGGCTCTGCTCCACACACACACACACACACACACACACACACCTCTTTTTATCAGAAATCTCTAGATGGTATCTCTCAAGGTTAGTACAAATGCCCTGAAGGGCGATTTGGCTGAAGCACTGAATATTCTGCATGAAATTTCATCAAAGAACTGAACATACAGCCAGAGCATACTGAATGAAATTTTATAAACAAATGTTTACAAAAAAAAAACATTAAAAAATTGATAAATATTTGAATACATAGTTTTCTTTTGTTCAAAACTTTTAAATAAAATTTCATTTGCAATGTTTAAAATTTGATTAATTATGCTTTGGCCAAATTGAAGAATGAAGAAAGATTAAAAAAAAAAAAACAAGTAATAATACTTCATCTAATCATGAGATTGCATGAAAGTGAATAAACGAATGAATAAACAAACATAGAATTTTTCAAAACTTTTGAAAGTTTCTAAAACTGACTGGAAAGCTTATCAGAACACAATCTTCAGCATCTGAACCTTAGCATTACTAAAAACACACATGCTGCCGAGGCGTCTGTATATTCACCTTTTATTATCTCTTTTGATTAAGGTTTGACTGGCCTGTGACTGTTTTGAACTGTTTGTTCTCATTGGAGATCAGGCAGAAACCTTAAAATGACAAGAATCCTCATTCAATACCAAAACAATTCTGTTTCAGAGAATTCAATTTTTCATAAGTGAACAGCAGTCAGACCTTAAGAGTAATTATCAAAGAAGAGCCTAAAATGTATTAATTTTGGCATTGTAAAATAAACAGATCAATCCATATTTCATGCTCTACTTAAGAAACTTAAGTATTGCAAGCTAGGGCAACTCCGATGCCAAGGACTGTATTCTGATAAGATAAGCTCTCTCTTTAGTCGAAACTCTCAAAGTTTATATATATCTTTTGCTATGAAATAAGCATGAACCTTTAATATCTCCTATTTCTGTTTATTTTATATTGCCACAATGAAGACGCTTAGGATCTTCTTTGATAAAAAGGGAAAATAAATATTTTGCTTCCCTAAATATAATAACTGCCAAATTTTTAGGCACAGAGCCAGGATGCTTCAATTTCACATAAGTGAAGTATTGCAATGGAGGATATTATGGATTCATCCATATTTTATAGCCAAATGTTGAAAAAAAGAAACTTTCAAAAATTTACCAGAGTTTGCAAGAACATAATCTCATAATCTTTCTAGTAAATTTCTGCAAGTAAGAAAATGGTTCCACATTTCTTACTTTTGCACTTTTCCATATTTTGCTATAAAATATAGATGAATCTGTAATGTTGTCTATTATATTTCAATGTAAGAGAAATAAGCTTCTCAGCTTTGTAATTTAATAGTTCATTATGCATCCACCTAGAGATCGCTTATGATGAATTTAACTTTCTGACATAGCTTAGTCATATCACTGAATAAGCTTTTGTCTTCATTTCTGCTTGTAATTTTCTAGAACTATTTATAATTCTAGAAAATTTGACCAATTTGAATCCTGGTGTTTCAGGCTAGTGAAACTTACTCAATGCATTAATTAAAAGGCAAATATATGGGTTGTGGGTAGAGTTCATGTTGTTTATATAGTGCAGCCAAGGCAACTCCTATTCTGGTGTTCTAATAAGCTCAAATGGTAAATTTTCAAAACTTCACTTTCTTTTTACATTTAGCTATAAAATATACATGGATCTATAATATCCTCCATTTCAATGTAATCAATCCATCATTTAATTAGGGAGAGAATATTGTATTTAAAAAAACAATATAGCATAATAATCAAAACAAAACGCTGAACTTATTTCTTCGAATAACAAAAATATCAACAGAACTTGTTTTAAATTGTGAAATATACAGAATCATTAAGGATTTAATAATCAAAATGGTGCTTAAGGATCAAAGCTGTATAACTTTGATCTATAACTATGTGAGGAGACCTCCACATAGCCTTTAAAGGAATGCAGAGAACCGACCAGGACTTCTGACCTTAGGTCCAATCCTCACCTTCTCGTGGTGCACCCTGTTGGGTATCTACATGGATACTGAACAAACGAGGATGGGCTCGCAATTTAGGATTTAGCCGACCAAATCGTATTCTTATTGGTTGAAACCAATATAGAAAATGATGGTATAACATGACAAAATTTCATGCTGGCTTGGACGTCGCCGGGTTCAACAAGGCCCCCCCGTTGTTTTTGCCAGGGAACCAGGGCAAACAGCGAAAATTCAATAACTGGAACAAATCCTGAAACACACCCCAACTCAACATCACCAGAGTTCAAGATCAGTACTATCAACATAAGTCTGAATGGCAAAGAAATGGAGCTAGCTGAGGAACTGAATGATTACCAGATCACATAATAGTGGTGACTGAAACAAAAAAGACAAAAACTGGTGAGATCTTTCTGAGCAATAAATACAAAATGTTATATTCAGGCAATGACAATCAAGGAAAAGAAGGAGTAGCCATAGTATTCAACACTAATTACAAGGCTAATCTTCTTGAATGGCAGTCAGTCTCAAGTAGAGTGATGTGGGCAAATATCAGAATGGGGAATTGGACAATGAGACTTATTCGTGCCTATGGTCCCACAGAAGGTTCTACTAAGGTAGAAGTGGAGGAATTTTTTGATGCTTTAGAGAAAGCAACTGACACAATGAAAAAGGAAAAGTCGGTCCTTGTTGGGGATCTAAATAGGAGAGTATGAAATGATTGTGACACATACAGAAATATTTTGGGAAAACTTGGAGAAAAGAACAAAGCTAATAATAATGGCAAATATCTGTTGGATTTCTGCTCAGGACATGGACTGGTTATTACTAACACCATGTTCCAACATAAAAATGTGAACAAATTCACATGGAGAAAAGATGCAAGGAATAAGAAAAGTCTCATTGACTATGTTATTGTTGATAGTGATGTTTTCTCCCTGGTGCAGGACATCAGAGTGTACAGAGGATTAGAAATTGGAAGTGATCACTATTTAGTCTTGAGCAGGATAAAATTGAATTTTATATTGAAAAGAATAATATAAAAGAAAGTTTTAAAGCAAATAAAAATTGAGCAGCTCTCAGATGTGAACTGTAGACTAAAATGCACAAAGATTATCGAAAACAAAATGAAAGAGTTCGAGAACAGGAACCAAACCTTGGAGATTCAGTGGCAAGACTTGAAGAAAACCCTGATTGATTCTGCCAGAGAAGCATGTGGTTAGGTTTTCTGCAAGGATAGAAAAATCAGAACTCCATGGTGGACACAGGAAGTTAAAGAAGCAGTGAAGGAAAAGAAAGCATATCAAAAGTTCCTGGCAAATAAGTCAGCTTGTGCTCTTAGAGAATACAGAGACAAATGTAAGAAAGCTAAACACTGTGTAAAACTAGTTAAAAAAAAGCCATGGGAGGACTTTGGCAAGAACATAGAAATTAAATATCAAGAAGGTGGCAAAATATTCTGGAGGATGTTGAAGAAGCTTAGAAATGGATGAGAGAGTGCTGTAAAAGGAGTTAGAGATGTAAAGGTCACATGAAAACAGCAGAAAAGATATCCTTGAAGTATGGAGTAATTACTTCGATTGCTAAATGAAACAAGCAGTGATAGCAGTGGTCAAAAATACTCAACAGGCAAACAGTCAGGAAAACATATCCATACTTGAAGTAGAAAAAGCCATCAAAGGCGTGAAATGTGAAAGCAGGAGTAGATGATATTCGACCAGAAATGCTGAAGTATGGTGGTATAAAAGTCTTACAGTGGCTGCACTGCATAGTTCAGAAGTCCTGGACAGATGGACGAATTCTCGATGATTGGAGTAGAGCCCTCATAGTACCAATATATAAAAAGGGAAATAAAACTGAATGTGATTATTACAGAGGTATTTTCCTACTGAGTGTTTCTGGCAAGATTTATGCCAGTATACTTGAGAAACAGTTGAGAAGAATTGTGGAAGAAAAGCTTGGTGAAGAACAAGCTGGATTCAGGCTAAATAGAGGCTGTCAGGATCAGATCTTCACTTTACGACAAATAGCTGAGAAAGCATGGGAATATAACAAAGATTTGTATTTAAGTTTTGTCGATCTGGAAAGGGCATATGGCAAGGCGCCAAGATAGAAGCTATTCAATACGCTACAGTTATATGGTGTCAATGGAGCATTATATCAAGCAATTCTTGGTCTTTATTTGAGTTGTAAGTTCAGCAGTTAGAATTGAAATAAGTACAGGAAGAGGGTTTATTGTTAAATCTGGTGTGAGACAAGGATGTACATTATCCCCTCTCTTATTCATTATCTATATGGATCACATTATGAAGGAAAGTGGTATTAAACATGATATCAGAATTGGAGATGTTAATGTCAGCTCTTTGCTTTATGCGGACGATGTTATACTTCTAAATAAATCCACAAGTCTGCAAGAATGTCTGACTAAATTGAATAACTGTTGTAATAGATATGGTACGAAGGTCAGCAATAAAAAGACAAAGACAATGAAAATAGGTAGAATCGTTGAAAATATCAACTGTGAATGGAGAACCTGTGGAACAAGTAAAACATTTCAGCTACTTAGGCATGATTTTAGTGAAGTTGGTAAATTAAATATGGAAATAGACAACAGAATCAACAAAGCTGGTATGATAGGAAGTCAATTGAATAAATTCATATGGAATAAGAGAGAAATTAGTCAGAACACTAAATTAGCTGTATACAAGACAGTGTTCAAATCAGTTTTAACTTATGGATCTGAGAGCTGGGTCTGAAATACAAACTTAACCAAAGACTAGAGACCGCAGATATGAAAGTTCTGAGAAAGATTAGAGGCTGAACAGATGGCATCAATGGCAATCTCATATTAAAAACGACAATATTAGGAAAGAACTTGACATTGTCAGCATCCAGGAATGCGTTAGCAGAGCTAATCTCAGGTGGTATGGTCACTTAAACAGAATGGGCGAGTAAAGATTAGCAAAACAAGTGTTCTCTGCCAGGTTGGCAGGAAAATGACCCAGAGGAAGACCAAGATATAGGTGGATTGATACAGTACAATGTGCCTTAGACGATAGAAATATAAGATCTGATAATGATAATACTGAGGTCTTGACAAGTAATAGACTTATTTGGAGGAAAATTGTTGATAGGAAGTTAGTAATGATGTAAATTTTTCATGTAGTACTATCATATCCTGTACACCCCTTGAGGTACATGTCAGGAATTCGATGATGATGATCAAAATGAATTCATGATATACTGTAATGCAGGAAAATGAATTTTTCACCATTTTTTGATATAGAATACATCTGGTTTCTTTAGAAATATTTTCAGCATCTGAAAAAAAAAATAAAATAAAAATAAAAAGAATAAAAGAAAAAATATTTCAAGGAATAAGCTGGTAGCTAGTGCCAAAAAAAAACAATTTCCTGAGAAACTGTACTGGGGAATAACTTTACTCTTTAGTTTTGCAAAACCTTCTATTTCACACAAGATTGGTTGCATTTGTTATGAAGCATGTAACAGCAATTTTTCTGCTTTGGTTGGCTGAATACTGAATCTTTCTTCCAATCTGGCTAAAGCCAAATATCCGAGAAACATACTGAATACCAAATATTCAACATATTCCTAATGGTTAGCACTGCATAGTGAAAATGAAATTTTCCACTTAATTTATGGTAATTTCCCTGATGTTATCACCAAATCTAACAGTCAATTCTCAAGTCACAAACCAACTCAGACAAATACTTTCGTATGCAATTATTCCTTAATAAATGCAATAATCCTTTTGACAATAATATCCAAATTTCCAGCAGTTTGAGATCTCTCTTCTTGGAATTACCCTCACATCAAACCTCTCCTTGCATAAACACATCACAATCATTGCATCCTCAGCTTCAATAAAACAAGGATTTCTCTTTCGCTCAAGATGTTACTTCACCCCTGAATAGTTGTTAACATTATACAAAATCACAAATCCGCCCAGCTATTGAAAACTGCTCCCACATATGGGTGCGGGGCCCCAAAACACTTTCTCAAAATGCTTGACTCAATACAGAGGAGAGCAATTAGATTTAATGACCCATCTCTTACCAACTCTCTCCGCCATACTTTTGCACCGTTATTTGGTTTCTGGAGTATGTCTTTTCTACAGATATTTCCATGGGAAATACTCATCTGAAATAACATCAATAATTCCTCCACTCAGTATTAAACTCATTGGAACATGTGCAGCTGCTGCTCAACATCCCTTCACAGTACAGCTAGAAACAAACAGAACAACTTTCTTTTCCTCCTCCTTCATCCCTGCAACTGCTGTGGAACAGTCTCCTCCTCCCATGTTTCCCAAGGAATACAATCTACAGTCGTTTAAATCAAATGTAAACAAGTTCCTCCTTTCCCAACCCACTACCCATACATGGTACTAATGTACTATAGGTTGATCAAACCAACCTCCTCTGTATGGGTACAACATAGAAAGGCCTAAGGTTCAAATCTTATTACAAGCAAGGTTGTTTGTGAATGTAGGAAATGAATTTCACTGTCTAACATAAGACCACTACTATGCATGTTTGAGGCTCTGAAATAACTTAAAAACTTCAGGGCCTCAAGTAAGTTTAGTCTCTACAGCATGATTTTCAGATAATCTAACCCTCACGTTACAAAGACAATCTGATCAGGATGGCATAACACTGCATCAGCAAATCTACATTTTGCTATTCTTATGAGGCTTTTCCCTATTTTCCCTTCAAAATTTCCATTTTAGTAATCTTTTGTCAGAAATACCATAAGTGGCCACATTAACTCAGAATAGTTCTATTTACATATACCTGAATATCAATAATGTCAAATTCCTTTTGATTCCTTCATTTTTAACTTTATTCTGCCATCTATTGATCATTTCAGTTTCCTCAGAATTTTCATATTGGTGAATATTAATCTTTGATTAACTATTTCTAATATAACCCTCATATCTGTTTGTGAAAATCTGAACACAGTTTTTGCATACTATTACGGTACTGGCTTATTTCTCTCTTATTCTGTAACAACTCCTGCCAACATAACACTTGTTAATTCTATTACCCATTTCAGCATTTCAGTTCCTCGCTTCATTTAAAAATTTTAATTAATAAAACATTTTTTCTGTTTCTACCTTCTTTCAATATTTAATGTTTAATTTAATCAGTGTGATCAGATTATATTCTGTTTCCAGAATATAATCTATCTTCCTTCTACATATAATTGAACTATATTAGAGAAGAAGATCTAGAATAGGTCTGTACTTACTCCATTATAGCAAGTTCTCTCCCCCCCCCCCCAGTTCTTAGATCAGGATGGTCCAAATTACTGGCTCTAAAATTTTTGTGCAGAAATCCATCTATCTTTTCCTATGTATTTCTGCATACCTTGCATTTCCCATGGTCAGGATAAAATGTTTACTTTCCCAATTGAGGGGAAGAATTAATACCCCATTTAGAGCTGTATAATATTTACATATGCAACCAGTCTGGGCAGTGACCCTACCCATAATGCATAGCAATATATGCATTTAAAAGGAGTGTGCTTTGCATTATGGATACCACAGCAACTGATGTGAAGCCAACAGCCTCTACATACAAGTAGCCTAGTCATGAAAAGTACAACCTTTGCTTGTATTTGGGTAAAGGATTAAACAGGATTATATAATGTCTTGGTAAGTATAATGTAATGATTATATACACAGCTTGGAAAGAAGTCAAAGTACACCATAATGTGAGGAACAAACAGCTATGATACCTTAAGATGTAGGACCTTCTTCCTGTATGCATGTAATGAGGTACTACACTGTTGTGGGGTGGATGTTGCTTGACCTCACCCAACACTCCAGTTCATCCAACAGATGTTCAATAGGGTTGAGATCAGGGCTCTGTGGAGGCCAGCCAGGTGTGGTGATGTTAATATTCAGAAACACGATGTTGATGGTGATGTTCAGAAACCATACAGTTACAGCAGCCTTATGACACATTGCATTGTCTTGATGAAAGAGACAACAGTCAGTTCCGTAGAAATGCCATAAAGTAAGAAGAATTGCACTGCATTGTCCAGAATTGTTGAGCAGTATCATTGTCTGATACCTCTCAAAGTTCAATGTTTGTCGCACCACAAACAACAGAGGTGAGGTCTAAGGCCAAACCAGGAAAAACAAGACAATACCTTCACACCACCACAACCTCCGAATTTCGTAGTCAGGGTTACGCACTCTAGTAGGAGATGTTCACTGGCATCTGCAACACCCATCTATCTACTCGGTAGAGGGTATAGTGTGATTCGTTGCTCCATAACACAGTTTTCCGAGCTTCCATGTCCTATTGCACACACACACTCTTTGCACCATGAAGACAATGCTTCATGTCGGTTCATGTAATGTGGGGCTTGCATATTGCAATCCTACCATGGAAACCCATGTTGTGAGGCTCTGTTCTGAATGTTTTTGTGCAGATACATGTTCCAGTGATGCCTGGAACTCCACATTCAATGTGTTGGCTGATGAATAGTGGTTTTTACATATTATCCTTCATAGCATCCTATGGTTACATGTGCTTGCAGTTAAACAAGTGGAAAAGCTTATGTGCTAGCAGTAAACGGTAGTTTATTTTAAAGGTATTGATTGCAACAAAGAATGATAAAAAAAAATAATGAATGTTTATTAACTTATTAGCTAATATATCCAGCATCTTCAGAGGATTAATTTTTTTTTTTCAAAACTAATCCCACTGTTATACCTAATTGTTGTTTCAGTACTGTATAACAAACTGTTCTTGTGCTCTGAAGATGCTGGATATAATACCAACGAAATATCAGCTAATAAATTAATAAACATTAATTATTTTGTTATCATTCTGTGTTCTAATCAATACTGTTCAAATAAACTAACATGTACTTGTAGTTAATGTTGATAAATTGTCCCATCCCAGGTCAACAATCAGTGATACCATACTGAGATGGAAGTGGCAACTTCCATCTCAGTGGAGGGAGTTAACACTGATTGTTGACCTGGGATGGGACAATTTATCAACAATTTGCCAAACAGATAGTCTTGAAACATTGCATCCTATCACAAAGCCTCTTTTCAACTCCATCAGTTCCCTTCACAGAGCCATTTCACCTGAACACAGTCACACTGATTTGGGATCATCATATTCCTTCAATTTATACCAGCTACAAACAAGTGACTCATTACATTGCATAACGCACCTTGCTCATGGGTGTCCACTGACATCTTTCCAAGCAGGATATCATCATAAAAACAATTGTTATTGTGAAGGCATCATGATGATTACAGTCTAGTTGCAGTTTCTCAAAAAAAGCAATTGAACTAAACAATTTACAGATGTTTTTAATTGATAATATTGAGGGAAATTTGCTTTCATGAATCGTTGATATAGCAGATGTGATTAAAGAATTAATCAAACAATACTTACTGACATTGGCATTCCCTTCAGTGGAACCATACAGTTCTCCTATTTGCTTAATGTTAAATCTATCTGTAAATTTTTTCCAGATTTGGGGCCTCAGCCCATTACCAAACATAAGTCTGACTTTATGTTGCTTATCTGTAGGCATTTCATCCTGTGCTAATAAGTAACGACAAATTTCTCCTATATACTGGCTAACCTAAAAGAAATTTTACATTTGAATAAGTATATGTCTATGAAAACATAGAAGCACATAACTAAAAGTGGATACAGATACATTAACAAGTCAAGAAGTTTTACACATTTATTTACTTTATTCTTAATTCATCATCGTCAAATTCCTGATATATACCCTCAGGGATGTACAGGATATGATAGTACTACATGAAAAATTTACATCATTACTAACTTCCGATCTACAATTTTCCTCCAAATCAGTCTGTTAAATGTCAAGACTCCAATATTATCAGGTCTTATATTTCTGTCTTCTAAGGCACTTTTTACTGTATCAATCCACCTATATCTTGGTCTTTCCTTGGGTCTTTTTCCTGCCAACCTGGCAGAGAACACTTGTTTTGCTAATGTTTCCTCTCCCATTCTGCCTAAGTGACCATAACCATATCTCTACTTACCTCTATTTGTTAATGTGTTCTTCAATAGCTAAGCAATCTTATGGGCTACCTTGGCAATATGTCCTCTAAACTTTCAACTCTGTCTACAAACAGCCCTAAATCTCTAGCTTCATTTATTTTCTGGAGTACAGTGCCATCAATGTGATACACAGCTTGTAATCTATTTATCCCAAAATGTATAATTTGACATTTCTTGACATTAAAATGATACCATTAACTTTTACCATACTGACAGCCTATTTGAATCATCCTGTAAGCTCTCCACATCGCCTTGTTTAAATATTACTCTACCTAATTTTGCATCATCAGCAAAATTCCATTTCAGGTTATTTTCTATATCATTTATGTGAAAATTAAACAGCAATGAACCTTTTAGCACACCACTAGTCACCTGCTTTTGCCTCGATTCTGCCCCTCCATATACCACTTTTGATATCTGTCCAGCAGCCACCCTCTTATCCACTTAACCAATGACATATCCATCTGCATTTGTTCTAATTTGCATAACAGAGTTCCATGTGGTATTCTGTCAAATGTTGCAAAATCTAGCAAAATCATTGTGTAGCCATACGCTTTATCCAACTCAGTCGTTATACTATTATTAAAAGTTAGTAAATTACTAAGGCATGACCAACCCTTCACAAAGCCATATTGACCCTCATACAGTATCATATTTTTATCTAACCATTCTTGAATTCTCTTTTTAACTAATTTTTCTAGCACTTTTACAACCACGTTTGAAATACTGATTGGTCTATAATTTGCTAATGCAGTCTTAGAACTTCCTTTATGCAAAAGAATTATTTTGTTCTCTTTCCACTCCCTTGGAACTCTACCAGAGCTGAGACTTAAATTAAATAGCTTAGTCAAAGGCAATGCCAGTTCCCTTGCACATTCTCACAAAACCCTAGCTGATATCCCATCTAATCCCACAGCTGTATTTACATTGAGATTCTGCAATATCCTAAGAACCTCCAATTCACCTGCCTCTATTTCCACATTAGTGTGTCACAAGGATGATATAACCCTTGCAAATTTGTCTCCTCATTACCATCATTACTCATTAAGGTTAATCTTTCATAGTCAATTTTCCTCTTACATGCCACCTGACAAAAGAATTCTTTGACCTGCTTGGATAGGTTCTTCTCATAATCTGATTTTGCCTTCCTTGCCATGCTGGTTACCTTTCTCTTTATATATATCCTCCCCACAGCATTTTCTTCTTCTACAGCTCGTGCCTAATGATATTACTCATCCATCTAACTCCTACTAGATTAACCCTCCTTACCCTAGGTATGCAGTTCAATACTTCCTTTAGATGACCCTTAATTATATCCCATGCACTACCAACATCCTTCCCCTGCAGTGTTTTATGTCATGGCACAGATTTAAGCTTCTTCCTAAGCATGTCATAATCACATGCCTTGTAGTTCCACAAATACCACCCCCTTTCTTGATAGAATATTCCTCATGTTTTACAATCTCACAAGTCAAGACCACATGGCCACTTTCACCAATTGGAGGAAATGTTGTCACCTTGGTTATGGATAGCTCTTCTGATCCTATGACCAGCTCCAATACTCTCTCACTCCTAGTCCCTTTCATCACATGCTGCCTCAAGTAATTATCTCTTAGCAGGCATATAAATTCTATTTGCTTCCTGCCATGTGATCTTTCTTCCTTCCAGTCTATATCTCCATAGTTGAAGTCCCTCATAATAATCACTTGACCTGTATTCACTGTATTAATTTTGTGATGCATGTCTTCCAGATCATCTGTGGAACTCCCTGGCCTATAGCAACAACCAACTGTATATTTTGTCTTAGGGAACTTAATCTCACACTCGATTGATTGCTTCAAATGAACAGCCACTCTCCCACCTGTTTCCTATTCTTTTTGCAGCCATAAAGAATAGGAAATACCTCCCCCCCACTCCCAATTGAGTAATCATTTTAAGATGTAGATGAATGCATCATAGGTGGAAACAGCAGGGTTTTAGATGTGAAGGAACTAGAAGAAAGAATAGTAACGTACAAGCCAGAAATGTTAAAGAAATTGCAAGAGACTGGTGCAAATACAGCAGCAGAATTAGATGAGATACTATTATGAATGTTAAGGGTAGGTGCAGAATTAGTAATGTCCCTGATCTGTTTTTTTTTTTTTTTTCAACTTGAGTGTCAAAATAAATAGAGTACCAAAGCAAAGTACGATGATATCCCCCCCCCCCATAATACCATACATGAGCTTTATCAACCTATAGTACCAGAGAAGAGCAGAAACTGAAAAAGTTGAAAATATAGAAGAAACTTATCAATATTAAATTTGAATATCTACAGATTGTATTCTTTAGGATATACACTGTTTCCTCTATATTCGTGGGGAATGCACTCTAAGACTTGCTACAAACAGTGAAAAATCCACAATTAATCAATGCTCCCTCCCCTCACAGAGTTCATTATTATTTTTTTTTTAAAGTAAATGCACACACCCAACTGTTAGTGTTCAGTAGAAGTTCAGGCTTTTGGAATGGTAAAACATAGCGAGTTTAATCATATTACCTGCTACATTTGCACAAAATAAAAGTGTCGCCCTATCTTTACTTGCTTTAAATCCTAGCATCTATTTTTAATTCTTGGATAGGCGGCCAGGTCGCCATGTTTGTTTAAGAGTTTTGATGTAAACGAATTTATGCAATGTGCTGTCTGTGAGATGTATGCCTTGCGAAGAGCGGTGGGAGTCTGGTTAGAAAGTGATAGTGGAGTTATATGTGAAGAAAGTGTAAAGAGAATGAGGACTTCAAGCGTGTTTCGTGTGTCGAGAGTGATATCGTTAACGATAGTCAGAATGTAGTAAACTGCGTGGTAGTGCCAGATAGGTGTGAGAGCATCGCTGAAAGTGTAAATGAAGGTAGAAACACAGAAAGAATGGATGATTTGATCGATAATGAAAATGGTGAGATAAATGAGAGTAGCGAAATTGCCCGTTTGAATGGTGCGATACACAGAGCTAAAAGACAACTGGAGCGTATGGAAATGTGCGTGTTGAACGCACCGACAAATAACCAGCGGAAGTCTGTGACGGCAAATAATAGAATGTTCGTAAACGTCAATAAAATGAAGGAGCGAGTGCTGTATGGGGATTCGCTATTAAGAGGTGTAATAATTGAGAGTTTAACGAAGTCGTACCAGCCGGGTGCGAACATAAAGGACGTCAACGAACCTATTCGACTGCAAAAACAGAGGGTGAAAGAGATGATAATCGTGGCAGGAACGAATGATTTGAAAGAGGACAAAATGGAAATGATAGAGGATGTCAGGAAGTTGTTTGAGGTAGCAAAAGAGAAGAGTGAGAGAGTTAGGATGGTGAGTATCTTACCGCGGTATGACAGCAAAGTGTTTAGAAGGAGGGCCATAATTGCCAATGACTTTATGCGTGGGTTATGCATGGAGAGTGGTGTGGAATTTGTGGATGTGTGGAATGAGTTCGATGGGCGAAAGGACTTATATAAGATGGATGTGTTACATTTGAATGGAGTTGGTGTACGGAGACTTGAAAGAGTGTTGACGAATGATGTGGAAGTGGATGTACAGACTCAGGGAAACTAGATTTATTAAGAGGGGGGGAGTAGATATGCAGACTTTAGGGGGGGCAGTTAAGTGTATGAAGGAGTATATTATGCTGAGCGAGTACGACGGACAACAAATCAGAATGGGATAGTTAGTATGAGGCATCAAAGTAGGGATGGGACAAATGGGCTTCTGCGATTCATGTACACTAATGCCAGGAGTATTAGGAACAAGAAGGAAGAGTTTTTGGCCATGGTTGGCACTTCCAGGCCACAGGTTGTCGGTATTAGTGAAACATGGCTGACAGAAGATGATAAAGCTAGTGGGATTGAATGCGACGGGTATAGCGTGTTCAGGAGTGACAGGGTGAATAAAAAGGGGGAAGGAGTGTTATTGATGATAGCTGATGAGCTTCAGCCAAGGAGTATACAAGTTGAACTGCAGGATGGGGAAAAAAGCACATTTGAGGCTGTTTGGTGTGAGATAGAATCTAGCAGAACAAAATATACAATTGGGTGCTGCTATAGACCGGGTGATGGAGTGGATGGTGGGGATAGTATGCATAAGCAAATAGAAGAAATGAGTGGAAGGAGGGTAATAATTATGGGTGATTTCAATTATGGTAACATTGACTGGAAAGAGGAGAGGGCACATGGGAGGAAGGAATTGGATTTTATGCGGTTATTAAGGGACAACTATCTATGGCAACATGCATTGGAAAATACCATTGGCCAGAGAGTGCTGGACCTAGTAATTGCAACTGAGAATGTCGCTGTAACGAACATGACCCTGTTGCCACCAATTGGTGAGAGTGACCATAAGGTCATGACTTGGGAGGTGGCTAAAGGAGTCGAATTTACAATTAAGACAGGGTACATGTGGAATTACTGGGCTGGTAAGTATGACAAGCTTAGGTGTGTGCTTGGCTCAATGCCATGGCATGTAAAACTGCAAGGGCTGGATGTTGATGGTGCATGGGAGGTGGTTAAGAACTGTTTGCAGGAGGCAATGGTTGACTGTATACCAAGAGTCCGAATAATAAATCAAGTAGGGGTTAAATAGATGAATAACACTATTAAGCTTGAGCTGCAAAAAAAGAAACAATTGTGGAGGGAATTTAAGGAGAAGGGTGACCATCAGGCGCAGGAACAGTATAAAGCTCAGGCCAGGATGGTAACAAGGATGGTAAGAAAATCAAAAGCAGATTACGAAAGGAAATTAGCCACGCAGGCTAAAGAAAATCCCGAACAGTTTTTTCAATATGTTGCAAGTAAAAGGAAAAATGCTCATGGTAGAATGATCTTAAAAAATGCTGAACCGAATCAGTCGATATTGTGGAATTACTGAGCGAGCACTTTGCAAGAGTATATCATCCAGGTGGTGACTTTGCAGGAATAGAAGAACCAACAGCTTATACTGGAATTGTGATGAATGAAGTAGAGGTAATTAGTCTATTACAGAACCTCAATGTCAATACATCTGTGGGATTGGATGGTATACCAGCTCGTGTCATACGTGAAGCGGCCAAAGAATTGTCAGTGCCCTTGACCATTTTGTTTAATTTGAGCATCAGGACTGGGTCAGTCCCAAGGGGGTGGAAAGAGGGGAAAATAGTTCCACTGCACAAAGGTGGTTTCAAGTCTGCTGTTGAAAATTACCGGCCAATCAGCATAACAGGAATCATTATCAAGGTCTTAGAGAAAATAGTCAAGAGGAAAATACAAGATTGGATAGAAGAAAATGGGATACTGTATCGGGGACAGCATGGTTTTGTGAAGGGTAGGTCATGCCTCAGTAACTTGCTCACGTATTATAACACAGTGATGGCTGAACTGGATAAGGGTAATGGGTTTACAGTGATTCTACTGGACCTTGCTAAGGCCTTTGACAGGATAAAACATGGAATTCTAATCAGTAAATTGCAGCATATGGGAATGGACATAGGGTTGGTGAGATGGATAGGAGGGTGGTTGACGGAGAGATATCAGAGAGTGGTTTACTCAGGAGTAGAGTCCACAAGACGGCCTGTGACTAGTGGTGTGCCACAAGGATCTGTTCTTGGACCACTGCTGTTTAATTTATTCATAAATGATATAGGAAAGGATCTGAGAGGAACAGTTCATTTGTTTGCGGATGATGCGAAGTTGGGTAGGGCAATAGTGAATGCAGATGACGTCAAAATTTTGCAGGATGATTTGGATAGATTGGAGGTCTGGGCTAAGGAGAATGGATGTCAATTTAATGTGGCAAAATGTAAGGTCATGCATTTTGGGGTGAAAAGATTGGCGGCAGTTTACTGCATTGGTGGAACCGTGCTCCAGGAAATTGATGAGGCACGAGATTTAGGAGTGTTGGTGGATAAGGAATTGAAATTTAGGGGACACATTGCAAAAGTGGCCAAATCAGCTCATCAAATCACTTGGTTGCTGAAGAATACGTTGACAAGCAGAGACAAGCAGGTTATTGTTCCTCTGTATCGAGCCTTGATAAGACCCCATCTCGACTACTGTGCTCAGATTTGGTCACCCAGGTTTCTTCTTGATGGGGAGGAGGTGGAGAGGATCCAGAGGCGAGTGACCAAGATGATAGCAGGTCTGTGGAATGAACCGTATGAGAACAGGTTGAGGATTTGTGGGTTGCAAAAATTGGTTGATAGGCAGAGGAGGGGAGATATGATTGAGACATTCAAATTACTGAAGGGTTTCTATAAAATTAATTCAGAAGATATTTTTGAGAACAGGGCTGGTTGTGGGAGGACTAGGGGACATCCATGGAAACTGAGCAAAAGTGTGGTTAGTAAAGGTGTTAAAGCTGGGTTCTTTACTTTTAGAGTAGAGAATGAGTGGAATGCGCTCCCTGAGTCTGTGATGGATGCTGTGACAGTGAATGAGTTTAAGGCGAGGTATGATAGATACTGTATGAATGTCGAATAGTTGTGATGAATATGATTTGGGGCCTCCCTCGATGAGTCTAATGACTCCCTGGATTTGCCCGTAATAATAGTAATAGTAATAATAGTAATAACATAGGACCTGTTAGGCATTCTCTTCCAGTAGAGTTAGACTCTTCATCTGCATTAAAGACTAGTTGCTGCACATGCCCCTTTCTCCTCAATTATTCTGAAAAATTCTTCAGAATAATTAAACTGCTTCTTGGTCAGCAGAAGCTGCATTGCCTTTAAATTTCTTAAAGAAAATATTCTTTTAAATCCTTCAACCAACCTTTATTAGCAGTGAAGGTTTTTGTAGAATTTTCAAGGTGATCTGTCTCCACCTTGTTCCTCATAATGGTTATAAAGAGATTTTGCCGTTTTCTTAAAATTGTTGAATCGATTGGCAACCCCTTTTTTTATATTGTTTTCCATCCACATATTCAGTGTTCTTTCATTTTACTTAATGCTTTTTTTGTGTGTACACGAGAAACGATCTTTGCAATCTCTGTGGCACATTAGCCAAGAAACAATTGTAGATTTCCTCCTTTTTTATAAATGTACCACTTGTAGACTTGTTAATGCCATATATCTTCCCTAGGGTTGGGAAAGATTTCAGATCTTCAATCTTTTCTCCTTTCTCTGCCAGCATGTCAGAACTGTTTTTCTACTCTTGGTTTCACAAAAATTGTCACATTTAGATCCCATTTTTAGTAGATAATAAAAAAAAAAAAAAAAGAGGTACTTGTAGAAGACAACATGCAAATGTCACAGTAATAATCTCTCAACCACCTGCAACTGACAAAAAAGTTTGACCAGACCAATGTGTGCCAGGGCTTCCACGAATAATTCAAACTTTGAAATGAGAGACAGTAAAAATCAAGGGATCATTGTAGAAAGAGATAAAGACTGTTCCAGAAGACAGCAGTAGAAGGAATGAATAAAGGTGTTGAATAACTATGCACACTGTTTTAACAGATTTAGAAGAGAGTGGGGATGCCAATTCTGATGAACAGTGACTATGGAAAGAAATATTTGTAAAAAAATTCAGCCAGCGGAAATTAAACATTATGTGAAAGAAAATACAGTCAACTAGTGAGAGATGAGTTATTAATCAACAACTCATCAAAGCCCCCCCCCCCCCAGTAAACAATATAAAAATTGAACATACAACAGAATACAAATATTTAGGCACTTAATTTACTACTGTTGGAAAAGCAAGATAAATAAATAAAAATAAGAACAGCTATAGCTAAAGATGCCTTCTGGAAAAATAAAGATCTGCTCAGAAGTTCTGTGGATATCGAGACAAAGATAAGAACGATAAGAACATTAGTGTGGCCAGTTTTCACATATGGAAGTGAGACTGAGTATTCAAGAAGAGAGTAAGATAATAGATAATGCCTTTGAAATGTGGTGTTATAGGAGAGCTCTGAAAATGTCATGGACAGAACATCTGACAAATACAGATGTCCTATAGAGAATGAGAACACAGTGATGTTTATTACAAGAAATGATCCAGAGAAAAATGTGATTGGTGGGACATGTATTGAGAGATTCAGCAGGACAGAGGATACTAACAGTTTTAAAAGGAAAAATTTATGGGAAAAGGATCAAGAGGCAAAAAACGGAGGACATGGCTTGAAGGTATAAGCTATAAGAAACAAAAAGGAAAGTCACCAACAGAGAGAACCGGAAGGACATGAAGAAGAGACTATGACACAAATACACAACCTACAACACCATTGGTCACCATTCTTCTCTTAGACAGAACCATCACACATCAGTTTCAGATATCTATTCTATCATTCAGTCACTCTAATACAGGTTATAAGCCCATTTTGCATCCCTTTCAGTTTGTCTACAACTTCCAGTATGAAATCCTGTTAAATGCCTCGGGAAAATGCATAAGTATCATTTCATATTCATTTCCTCTAGCACTAATGTGAGCATTCAGTAAAAGACTATTGTAGAAAGCAGGATTTATCTTCCAAAAAAACCATACCATCATCTACAGAGAGTTGAAGTGCTATCTATCCATTTTTAGATATATGCCCTTACCAGTCACTCCGACACCTTAGTGACCAATCTGTAGTTACTGATGGTCCATTAATGTTATTTCTATAACAGTAATATAACTGTATTATTATTTCTATAAGTTGTTTCAGTTCCTAACTCCACACTTGTAAAATAGAATTATCTTGTCTGCCTTTCACTAATTAGGAACTGCACTTGTGCTGAGATGACTCAAGATGATCAACCAGGCTAGAGGCACATTCTTTCAGCATCTGTGCTGGTCTCCTATTCATTCTTACTGCTGTGTTCTAATCAAGCTTTTGCAATAGTTTCAGTTATTATTATGTGATACCTCCAAGGAGTGCAAAGACTCGTTCAGGGAAGGCACACTACAACACACAATTAACCCACTCTGCAATTTAATCTGCCCACTACTACTAGTATATTTTGTCTGCAAATTGTGTATGTTTCCTATACAGGAAAATCTGGCTGATTTACCTGTACACAGAACAGAAATAAGACAAAATTTCTGAAGAAACAAAACAGCTTATAAAGAAACAAAGAGAAATAAAACAATCAAATAACCTACAGATAAAACTGAATACACTGAATTGTGCAAAATGATCAGAAAACATATCACGGAAGAAATAAGGAAATTCAATTGTAAATTCATACAACAAAATCGAAAACAACCGTAGTCTCAAAAAAGCCAAACAGCAATAAACAGATGGTTGCAGTCAAACTACAAGATGGGACCATAACCAGAGATAAATATGCTATAGCAAAAAGAATTGAAGAATTTTACTCAGTATTATATCAGGATGTCGAATTAAATGAAGAAGAAGACCACTATGAAATAGCTTAAGTTTGGATGCTCCACATAACTTCTACCAGAATAAGTTATGTGGAGCATCCAAAGCTTGCAAAATGGGAAAGTGGCAGGTGAGGATAGAGTTATAGCTGGACTTCTAAAAGCAGGTGGATAAATGATCTACAAAATCTTGGCAAAACTATTTACCTTATGTCTAAAGAAAACTGATGTACCAAGAACATGGAAGAAGGCTACCCAAATTCTGATACATAAAAAAAAAGTGAAGTAGAAGTCCTGAAAAACTATCGACCCATCAGTCTACTATTGGTGGTTTACAAAGTGTTTACAAAAGTCTTGGCTCATAGGCTTTGTATAGCTCTGGACCTAGTACAACTAAAACAACAGGCAGGCTTTCGAAGTGGCTTTAGTACAATGGACCATATTCAATTTGTACAACAGATTATTGAGTGGTGTAATTGAATATCAGTTATCACTATGTCTTGGTTTTATTGATTAGAAGAAAGAATTTGATTCAGTAAAAACTTGTGCAATACTTAAAGCATTACAAAACCAAACAAGTGGAAGAGCCGTATGTCAGGAGCCAGGCCAACAAATCAGCATAAACAAATGCTACAGCAGTAATTCATTTCAATAAACATCTCTACTGTGGAAATACAGAGCAGGATAAGACAGGGTGACACAGTATCTCCAAAATTATTCACAGCATGTCTTAGAAGAAATACTGTATTTTTCGATAAATAATGTGCACGTTATCTATACAAAAAAATCTAAATTCGTTAAAAATGAACACGCGCAGTATACATTAGAAAGGTATGAGAAGTAAATCAAATGTAATAACAAAATAAGGTAGAAGTATTACTTAATATTTATTGAACAATTACACTATTCAAATCCAAAAAATTCTTCATCAGACTCGATATTGAAAGAATCAATTGAGTTAAAAATTTTGTTTGGTATTTCTTCAGCTTCATAATCATTGTCACCAGACACCACTGCATTCCCTTGTGCTTTAATGAAACCATTTCTAACATAGTTTTCACTTACAGCAGTCAAACTTTCTACAATCCACGTAACTATATCTTTATATGATGTTCTTTTTGTTCAACACTGGTGGAGGAGCACACACTTAAATTGTTTCTCTTCATAAATCCAAAACCCCAAGATGGGTGGGCCTTGAAATCCTTCATATTATCATTTTGCACAATTCTTTCCAATTCCTGCAACACATGGACAGTAGATATTCTCATACCTTTAGCTCTTTCACTAACAACCTAATCAAACAGTTTTTTTTCTATGGTTGGCCACAAGTACCTTCTAAACTTCATAGCACATTTCTTCGTATGTAAACATTTCAGGACTGTTTCAGCATTTCGGCATTCATGAACACTACTTTCTCCAACACTCAACAATCTACCAGCTTCATGATTCCCTTTTTCCTTTGCTACTTCTACCACTTCAAGCTTGAACTGCACTGTGTAGGATTTTCTCCGAGAAGTACTTCTGTCTTCCATGGGTAATTCAGATCTAATAACAAAATATAAACAAATAATGATTTAGTTTATGAAATATTTTAAAACAGGATGTACGGAATAATCGACCACTGCTACTAGCAACACACATGCTTTTAAAGAATTCCTCCGTCCTCTGTCTGTACTTCCTAACTCTACCGCTAGTTGGTGCATGCACGTTATCTATACGTCAAAAAGAGTGATGAAAATGTTGGGGTGCATGATATCTATCGAAAAATACGGTATTCAAACTTCTTCATTGGGAAAGGCAAGGTCTGAAGATAAATGGAAACTATTTAAGTTACGTTTGGAAGATAACATAGTTATCTTTACTTCAACTGTCCATGAATTACAGACCCGTATCCATGAACTTCAAATTGCTAGCAAAACAGCTGGCCTGAGAATAAACCTAAAGAAGACACAAGTTATGTTCAACAACTATGTCCAACCGAAAATAATAAAAATAACAACAATGAAATTAAACAACTAGATCATTACATATACTTAGTACAACAGATATCAATGGAACAAAATATCATGGATGAAATTAAAAGACGCATGATGCTTGGGTGGAAAGTGTTCAGAAAAACTACATTCAGTATTCAAAACCCAACTACCATTATGCCTGAAGAGAAAAGTTTTTAACCAATGTATTCTTCCCATATTGACATAATGGCTGTGAAATTCAAAAATTAAATTCATAAAGGAAATTCAAACATTAATTACAACACAATTTAGTATGGAAAGAAGTATGCTTGGTATCACAAGACTGGATTACAAAAGGAATACGTGGATAAGAAAACCAAACGAAAGTCTCTGATGTCATAGGAAGAGTGAAACATCTGAAGTGGCAATGGACTGGACATATTGCTCAAAGACAAGATCAATGATGGACAAAATAAGTAACAGATTTGATTGCACGAGAGGGAAAACGACCACGATGCCGACCTAAATCACAGTGGATTGATGATATCATCAGATTCGCAGGAGTGACATGGAAAAGGAGAGCCATAGACAGACAGACAGTCTTGGAGTAATTGTGGAAAGGCCTTCATCCAACAGTGAATTGAGGATGATGATGATACACTCACATAATGCTACATAATAATAAAATTACTCCTATTCATAGGAGCAACTACAACATGCATCCTATTGCTTAGAGAAGCTATAGCACAGCATATGAATATGTTCCTCTATACAGAATCACAACGATTGTCTAGAGTAGATCTTGTCTTAATAATCTTTTCCTTCATTTTATGATATAGACAACTAATCTAGACAACAGAAATACACATCAAATTGATCTAACTACTTGCCAGCAAGTAAGTAGAGCCATCATGAATCTTTGTATCTGGAAAATAAAGGATATTTTACAGAAATATATTATATAAAGCAGATTGGATGGGGGGGGGGAGGGAATGCTGCAGTTACCTCAACTAATATGGGTGACCAAGTAGGTAGTTTCATCTCACCACTAACAGACTAGATGTTTGAATTCACTACAATGTCCTTGAGTAGAAGAATTTCATTAACTGGTGCTGTCAAAAGTGGCACCACGCTGCTTATTGGAGAGAATGACCTGCAGGAGGCAAGTTTTTTTTTGCATTTGGTCCTTAAAAATATTATTTTGGATTGGTTGATGATATTTTGCAGTTACTATGAACTGTAGTGTATACTAAGAGGACCAGAAGGCATGAAAAAACATTTGAGCAGGAGGCAAGCTCTTTTATTTGGTGTTTGTGATTCCGGCTACAAAGTCTTCCTAGTTAGAGGAAATGTCAACCACTATGTGGTAGATGTTCTTCACTGCCTGGTGAAATACCACCACCCAGCCTATTTAGAGGTCTGAAGTGGCAATTCCATGTTTAGTTTCCAGAGCAAGGATTCCAGACCCCCTCTTCTCTGTGCAATGTGAGTGATACTTTTCAAGGCTATGACAAACATACTTAGAGACCCATAACCTACTCCATTTTGAGGAAACAGCAGTTAAAACATTGGTGCCATATGCCAGTCACCAGTTATTTATGTGTGTGCTAATGCCACATCCGTGAAATTAACACAAACATAAATGACATTCACTTTGTTAGATCCTAAATGAAGGAATCTTGGAAAGAAATCATTCATTTGGAATCTAACATATAAAACTTGCTGACAAAGAGAAATACCTGCACATCAACTGTAATTAAAAGTGAAACTTCTTCACTTTATGAAAAATTTTTATTCATTATTTCAAGCACCTTATATTTAAGCTGACTTAAGCTATGTAAAATTTACTGTGAGTCATCTAAAAAGTTGCTAAGTAATAATTCCTGGAAGGCATAAAGCTACACATCTACAGCATAATGCTAGCAGCTATAGCTTACTCGGAAAATGACGTTGCCATGTATTCTGTGAATCCAAGTATAACAGCATTGTAAAAGCGAAGGATGAACCCAAAGGGGTTCAAAGATAAGGGCCGTGTGCAAAAAGGAGACTGAGAAAAGAGGCTCTATAGAAAAATATAAGGGTTGAGCCCATATCGGAAGAGTCTCTCTGGTCGTAACATTTTCCTGTTTTGGTGGTTCGGAAGTTCGTGGGGAGTTTCACGTAGGGGGGGAGGGGGTGAAGTCTGTGATAAGATGTCAGACTGCGAGCATTCTTAAAATGAAGCAGGATTCTATGCAAAGCTGAAGGTAAAAAATTCCAGTCCTAGCAGAATCAAGCCATCGCTGAAAAGTCCCATCGAGTTGTTCCTGAAATGCAAAGATTTGAGTCCGTTTTCGGCAGAAGGAATGAAGATAGCGTAACCCCTACGTTGGTGTATGGACAGCCAATCGATAAGAAGTATCAAGACATACACGTGGTGCAGAACAACGCGGAAAAAGTTCGGTAAGGTGCAATTACTCTAATTTTGTGTGAAAGTTCATTAGAAGAGAGAAGATTGTTTACAAATGTGAAATTAAGAGCTATATTCTAAAGAACTCTGTGGACAGTCTCTATTTTGAAAGTTAACCCCCTTTGAGAGTAAGAAGAGACCCTCTTTGGAAGAGACCTTTTTGTAATTTTGTATGTGACAGGATTAACTTAATGCGATAAGAATAGTAGAATTTAGTATCTCAGTAACATTAGAATGTTTGTTAGTTTTCTCTTACGAGTAATACTACTGAAAGGAATTTGGCTTAACTTCATATCATTTGCTATATATCCCAATGTGCAGTTACTGTGTTTAGCATGCCTTATAAGATTTACTTAGTTTAGAATGTGTTAATCTCTTAGTTCGAGTTTTATTTAGTATTGAGCATAATTGAGTGTATGAAATTTGTATTATGTTTTAGATATTCCAATAAACATGTCATATTTACCGAACCTGAGTCATGACTGATTACGATTCCAAATTACCACTTGTAAAAATAGAACCTATTTTGGCGGGAAGGATTTAGAGAGTGGCTATGCGCTTCGTAACCATATGCCTGGGGAAGGAGTGTCCTAGGTTCGATTCCTGTCGGTGACGTGAGGAGCTGAAGGATCTTCCTCAGCCATAGCCAAGTTAGCCAGTCTTGGGCGTGGACAGCAGGGTTTTTTCCCCAGTTTATTCTGTGGTTTTTCATCCCGCAAAGCAGGCAAACTGGCCTTGAGAACTCAACACTACAGGCCATAGGATACACCAGGGCATAAGGCTGACCACCTTATCCTGTAAAAACGGAGTGAGGTCCGATGATCAATGGACCCTCGACACCGCAAGGTAAAAGAGGGTATAAGGAAGATGAAGATATAATAATAGATTTAGGTCACGACTGCAATAATCTAAACCTATACGGCAGTTTAAATAAGATATTGTGTAAGAAAGCTAAAAATCTAGTATTGTATCCCTGAGAAAGGATCTTTTCTGCTATAGGATACTGGCTGGCGCAGCAAAATATAAATTTGCCAGTATCCGAAGAGGAAACAATCCTAGATGAAAGAATAAATAACGAAAGATAAATATTTAACAATAGAGCAGCCAGTAGGATTTTGATTGTATAAGGTTTTAGGTAAGAAAGGATAGATTTAAGTAAACAACTAAAACAACGAATTAGGCATAAATCATACAGAAACAACACTTTTTAACAATGCCGCAGTCAACAGGACGTGATTAGGGCCCTTAAAATTAAGGTTAAAAGGGAATAATCACTATAAGCTGGTCTTGGATTCATATAAGGCAATCAGGCATTTGTTGGAATATCAAAGAGTGTGGAAAAAGGAAATTTTAAGTTTGTAAGATGAATGCAAGTATGCATCAACCATCGAGCTCATATTTAGATGACTCTGAATTCTTTAGGACGATAAATCCTAAACAGGTCTTTCCTCAGTTCTCAGGGGAGGAATCTGATAACATTCTAGCATTTTTTGAGTACATAGAAGAACTAAGAAGAATTGGTAGATGGAGTGAGCTCCAACTGCTAATTCTTCTCCGAAGTAAGCTTATTGGGAAGGCAAAGACATACTTTTATTCCTTGCTTGTTTTAAAAGAAACTAGAGATTACAATAAATTTAAGGAGGTCCTAATATACCAGTTCTCTAAAGTAAGGAATGTGGGACCAAATTTATGGAAGCTCCAGAAGATGGTACAAAAAGACAAAGAAAGTGTGTCAGACTACCACAACCGAATCTTAGCTCTTGCCAATACGTTAAGAGTCTCTGACAAAGACCGGCACCATCTCAACTGGGCAGTCTTCCAACATTTTAGAGGGGGAGGATTGAGACAAGAACTGAAGGAAATGGCGTTTGGGAAGGATATAAATTTCCTATAATGAATGCAGAAAAAAAGGTTCCTAAAATAGTCTTTGAATTTCTGTTTTTTTTTGGTCTGCATTTTCCTTGTCTCTAGTATATCAGTTGTAATTCTCAAGGTAAAAATTACTCCAATATCCACTGCACCATCCTCATACACATCCTCAATGACTAGCAAGTAATTCTATGTACACACACTGAAAAATCTTCTAGGTCTGAACTTATTTTAATATGTTAACAATGTTCCTCAAAAGTTCTTCAGAGACTGCTCTATCTGAGGTAACAAATGAAGTCATTTCAAATAGTTTTACAAATTCAAGAAAATGGAGTTTAATAAAATTTGCTAAAAATTGGCCACAGGAAAAAAAAAAAAAAAAAAAAAAAACTTACAGTGCATTTGTATTTAATACAATCTTGCCAAAAATTGGATGCAGAAAATTTTTGCCTAATGACTATGGTATTTCCAAATATTAATGTTTGGGAAATGCCAATCATTCCTCCTGCTGTATGATACAAAGGAAGGGCAGTGTACAATATGTCATCATTCTTCACAAGCATCATATACCTCATGGCTGTTCCTATCCATACAAACCTAAATAAAGAAACAAAAACTACTATATTAATGTTGTTTTATGCATGTGTGAGCATGCACATGCACACAAAGTAAAACATGTACAACATTATAATATTCACTGAAATTGGTTCTACAGTTTGATAATGAGTGGAAAACTTCACAAGTCATTAACTTCTAATGAAATAACTGCAATGATTACATAAACTCAATATCTAATGATCGTGCTTTCATCAGGGGATAAAACAGTCTAAAGAAAATACACAAGTCTATCAGGATAATAACAGTTGATAATTAATTTTAACAAGCACTATAAACAAATTTTATAGATGTTGCATTAGATCAGATGCACTGTTTTATTATTATTATTATTACATAACACCTCCAGAGAGTCCAAAGACTTATCGTGGGAGGGCACCTGCTCTACAACTCTCTGTCTCCACCACCATTTCACTAACCACAACTACCTTCATCATCTACACCAGCGCCACCGATCATCACCACTATTTTCACAGACAATCACGAACATCCATGTCCGCGGCGAGATTTGAATCCGCAGCCTTTTGGCTGGAGAGCAGATATGCTAACCACTCGGCCAACCAGGCCAGCAATTTAATTTCTTTAGATAATAGATTACATTAAATTCAGAGTATTTTAGAAAGGTTAACAGATAGTGCTGAAAATTAATTGGTCATGATTTCATATGTCTTATTTTTTTTTTTTTTTTTTTTTTTTTTTTATACACAGCTCTTTGTCTTTGAAGACTTCAATCCTTTCCCACAAGTTCTTAACTTTTAAAGAGCAATATATATTGTATGACTGAGAATTTATCTGGTTTCTTTCCTATGTAGAGTTATTATAGTCAGTGAGATGTTAGACAATCTAATTTAAGTGCATAGGGTCTATGTATTCAAATGTTATTCTGATGTAATGTAGTTGAAAATGACAGCAAAAACACTACAAAGCTATTATGCCAAAATGGGTTATGTTTGTATCCCCATATTAAAGTGGCTCCTGGACTAGAATGCAAATTACTTTTTTTGCATTAAATTCATTCAGAGAGAGCTCCCTCAATATTTTTTAATTCTTTATACAATATCATATACATATTATCTGGTTTGGAGGATAGAGCATGTACATATCCATTTGCATCTGCAGATTTTTGTACGGATCTAATATATCTGATATATTTCTGTTATAAAAGATTGGACGGAACAATGGAAAGACCATCACCAAGTTATACAGCTGATTTTCACGCCGCTTCAAATTAAACACAAAGTGCCCTGAATGATAAAAAATTACCATGACCTCCACACATCACAACACTACTATTGTGATAGTAGTGTTGTGATTTCTAAAATATCTTCTTATTTATATTTTTACTATGAACAGGAACCAAACCTTGGAGATTTAGTGGCAAGCCTTGAAGAAAACCCTGATTGATTCAGCCAGAGAGGCATGTGGTGAAGTTGTCTGCAAGGATAGAAAAATCAGAACTCTATGGTGGACACAGGAAGTTAAAGAGGCAGTGAAGGAAAAGAAGAAAGCATATAAAACTTCCTGGCAAATAAATCAGCTTGTGCTCTTAGAGAATACAGAGACAAATGTAAGAAAGCTAAACACTTTGTAAAACTAGCTAAACAAAAGTCATGGGAGAACTTTGGCAAGAACATAGAAAATAAATATCAAGAAGGTGGCAAAATATTCTGGAGGTTGGTGAAGAAGCTTAGAAATGGAGGAAAGAGTGCTGTAAAGGGAGTTAGAGATGATAAAGGTGACATGAAAATGGGAGAAAAAGATATTCTTGAAGTATGGAGTAATTACTTCGAAAAATTGCTAAATGAAACAATCAATGATAGTACAGTGGTAAAAAACACTCAACAGGCATACAGTCAGGAATACATATTCATACTTGAAGTAGAAAAAGCCATCAAAGGCTTGAAATGTGGAAAGGCAGCAGGAGTAGATGATATTCGACCAGAAATGCTGAAGTATGGTGGTATGAAAGTCTTACAGTGGCTGCACTGCATAGTTCAGAAGGCCTGGACAGATGAGCAAATTCCTGATGATTGGAGTAGAGCTCTCATAGTACCAATATATAAAAATGGAAATAAAACTGAATGTGAGAATTACAGAGGTATTTTCCTACTGAGTGTTCCTGGTAAGATTTATGCTAGTATACTTGAGAAACGGTGTTGAGAAGAATTGTGGAAGAAAAGCTTGGTTTTGTTGATCTGGAAAAGGCATATGACAAGGTGCCAAGAGAGAGGCTATTCAATACGCTACAGTTATATGGTGTCAATGGTGCATTATATCAAGCAATACTTAATCTGTATTTGAGTTGTAAGTCAGCAGTTAGAATTGAAGTACAGGAAGATGGTTTAATGTTAAATCTGGTGTGGGAAAAGGATGTACATTATCCCCTCTCTTATTCATTATCTATATGGATCACATTATGAAGGAAAGTGGTATTAAACATGATATCAAAATTGGAGATGTCAATGTCAGCTCTTTGCTTTATGCGGACGATGTTATACTTCTAAATAAATCTAAAAGATTCCCCGACTAAATTGAATAACTGTTGTAATAGATATGGTATGATGGTCAGCAATAAAAAGACAAAGACAATGAAAATAGGCAGAATCGGCGAAAATGTCAACTGTGTTGTGAACGGAGAACCTGTGGAACAAGTAAAACATTTCAGCTACTTAGGCACGGTTTTTAGTGTGAAGATAGTAAATTAAATATGGAAATAGACAACAGAATCAACAAAGCTGGTATGGTAGGAAGTCAATTGAATAAATTCATATGGAATAAGAGAGAAATTAGTCAGAATACTAAATTAGCTGTATACAAGACAGTGTTCAAACCAATTTTAACTTATGGATCTGAGAGCTGGGTCAGAAGTAAAACACTTGACCAAAGACTAGAGACCGTAGATATGAGAGTCCTGAGAAAGATTATAGGTGTGAACAGATGGCATCAATGGCAATATCATATTAAAAACGAGGATATTAGGAAAGAACTTGATATTGTCAGCAACCAGGAATGCGTTAGCAGAGCTAATCTCATATGGTATGGTCACTTAAATAGAATGGGCAAGTAAAGATGAGCAAAACAAGTGTTCTCTGCCAGGTTGGCAGGAAAACGACCCAGAGGAAGACCAAGATATAGATGGATTGATACAGTACATTGTGCCTTAGACGATAGAAATATCAGATCTGATAATTTTGGAGTCTTGATAAGTAACAGTCTGATTTGGAGGAAAATTGTAGATAGGAAGTTAGTAATGATGTAATTTTTGTCATGTAGTACTATTATATCCTGTACACCTCCTTGAGGGTACATGGCAGGAATTTGATGATGTTTCAGGTTTTTTTTTTATTTAGCAGTTAATTGATATATATATATATATATATATATATATATATGCTTGTACTGTTGACTGCACCTGCATAAGAAACTTCTCGCCAGACAGGAGGGCCATCCCAAGATCAAACGACACCAATGAAACTTCAACGTATGATGGTTACTTGGGTGATTCTAATAAAAATAGTCTTGTACAATAACTTTATTTACAGAGTTTTATCTCCTGATGAAGACAGGTGCTGAAATCTTGAGTTTAGGTAGTTATTACATTAAACACTTGTACATAATCCTGATAGTGTCAAACATTAATAAGTTATTTGTGGGAAGACAGTGCTCTCTAGATGAACCAGTTCTATGTGAATCACCATAACCTAATTTCTTAGAGGCCTGAAGTGGCTGCATACCAGGTTTGATCTTTGAAGCAAGGTTTTTGGTTTCTATCTTCTTCATGTCCATTCTTATATGAAATGCAGATGGCACCCTTCAAAGGCATGATAAACACTACAGTGATCCAGACATTCCCAGTTCATGGGCTGAGTAGTACAGCAGTTTTGCAAGCCAGCCATAGACACATAGGACCAAACTTGTTATTAATGAATCAGTAAATTTCCTGACCAGCTAGTAAATAATTCTTTTGCCACTTACTTTACCAGATTATGTCTGGAGGTATTTTGAGTAAAGTGGTATAGAGAGGACACATATGGACAAGAGATTAGGTTTTTTCTGTGGGGCAGGACGTTCATGAGTTTCACCTCTGAGTGAGGTGTGCTTACTCTTTATTTAACCTTTTTCCTCATCAAATAAAAAACACAAATTAATTATGGTTATTCTGTGGATTAACAAAGAAAAAACACTAATCCCCCACAAAAAAAGTGACAAAAATCCAACCAATAAAAAAAAACATACAAACAATCCGACTAATAAAATAAGAAAAAATCATGCAAAAATATCAATATATGCAAAAAAAAAAAAAATTTCTACATCCACTTCAACATGCTTAATGCTACCATAAATTATGTACACCATTACCACTTGCAGTCACCCAAAACTTGATTTGTTATTCCTAATGGAACCTCAAATAGCAACCTCAGTAACTATTGTTTAACTCAAATTAAAAACTACTTTACATAATTCATTCCATCTTACATGAGCATTTGTCAGATCTGATATCCCATATCAGAGAATGCCAAACCTACAATCCCTTCTTTTTGATCTGTCCTAGCTCAAAAGATAGAGCCAGAATCTCTAGCATGGTTACATTCATAGTGTGAGTCATTTGGAGAGAGAGAGAGAGATTGCTACTGGAATGGAGAGCAGTGAGTAAAAAGAATGAATCTGAGCAAGTAAGAAGTGATGTGAAAGAGCAAAAGATAAGGAAGGCATGCCTGAAGTAGTACGTATGAATGGAGAAGTGGATAGCATTAGTGTAGAGAATGACAGAACAAGTGTGCATGACAGACAGGAAAACTGGGGGATTTAGGTGGACAGAGGAACAAAGCATGAGAAAGGCTGACGAAGAGGAACAATGTGTGTGTGCGTGTGTGTGTGTGTGTGTGTGTGTGTGTGTGGACAAGAAAAGAATGAGATGGCCTGGGATTTAGTAGGGGAAACAGTTGGATATCAAGAAGGTTCTGAGATGGGCAAGGAGAAAAAGAAGTGTCTCAAGGAAGGTATGGAGAAGTCACATCTGATAAGCAGTATGAGTGAAACTTGCTTTAGATCCAGAAAATCAGTTATGTTTGTATTCAAATGCTAGAAGTATCAGCAATAAGGGAAATGAAATGGTTGCATTGATTGAGTTCATTCATCCAAAAATTGTAATAAGTGTGACAACACATGTTTGGATGAGGATAACATCCTTACAGGAATAGAGATGGAGGGTTTGATGTATTTCGTGAAGAGAGGAAGGGTAAAAAGGGGGGTGGAGTGCTATTAATGACAGAAAGAGTTATGTCCATACAAGGTAAGAGATGCAAAGGGGGGAAATAGTGGTAGTGGGAGGCAGTATAGTGTGAGATAGAGGTAAATAGAATGAAATACTTAGATGGATGTTGCTACAGACCTAAAAATGTGGAGGGTAATGACCTGAAATGTGTATGCAAATTAGCCAAGCAAATTAGGAAAAGGGTGATTTCAAAATCACCCTTTTCCTAATTTCTGATTATGGCAATATAGATCGGGATGATGAGATAGCAACCAGAAGTAAAAAAAAAAATGAGTTTCTCGAGTTTTTGAGAGACAACTACCTCAGACAGTATGTAACAGATGGCAAGCGAGGATTGAGGGTCTTAGTTTTGATCAACTCATCTCATCAGAAGATGCTATTATAAATGAAGTGTCAATCTCCTTCCAGTTGTGAAAGTGATCATGAAATGATTACCTGGGTGGTTGTCAATCATGTGAGAACTTCTTGAGGAAAGGCTATTTGTGAAACTACAAGGTGGGTGATTATGAGAAGCTCAGGAGACATCTTGCAATCTTGCAAGTGTAGCATGGAATGAGGAGCTGAGTGAAAAGGAGATCAATGCTGCTTGGGTGATACTCAAGAACTATCTAGTAGAAACAATGTCTAAATGTATTCCATGGATCAGAAGGTTAAATGAGGTATGATGAAATGGATGAATGAAGAGAATAAACATCAATACAGACAAAGAAGGCATTATGGAGGCAACATAAGATGAGTGGTAATCAATTCCATGAGGAGTACAAAGAACAGGCAAGGAGAGTGACTTGGTAACGGTAGCAAAGTGCAGTATGAGCAGCAGTCAGCTAATGAAGCAAAAAATTAAAATAAAATGAAATAAATGATTATTATTATTACGGGCAACTCCAGGGAGTCCTTAGACTCATCGAGGGAGGCCCCAAATCATATTCATCACAACTATTTGACATTCATACAGTATCTATCATACCTCGCCTTAAACTCATTCACTGTCACAGCATCCACCACAGACTCTGGCACACTTTCCACTCTCACCACTCTAAAAGTAAAGAACCCAGCTCTAACACCCTTACTAACCACACTTTTGCTCAGTTTCCATGGATGTCCCCTAGTCCTCCCACAACCAGCCCTGTTCTCAAAAATATCTTCTGAATTAATTTTACAGAAACCCTTCATTAATTTGAATGTCTCAATCATACCTCCCCTCCTCCGCCTATCAACCAATTTTTGCAACCCACAAATCCTCAACCTGTTCTCATAAGGTTCATTCCACAGACCTGCTATCATCTTGGTTACTCGCCTTTGGATCCTCTCAACCTCCTCCCCATCAAGAAGAAACCTACGTGATCAAATCTGGGCACAGTAGTCGAGATGGGGATCTTATCAAGGCTCGATACAGAGGAACAATAACCTGCTTGTCAATGTATTCTTCAGCAACTAAGTGATTTGATGAGCTAATTTGGCCACTTTTGCAATGTGCCACCTAAATTTCAACTCTTTATCCACCAACACTCCTAAATCTCGTGCCTCATCAACTTCCTGGAGTACAATTCCACCAATGTAGTAAACTGCTGCTAATCTTTTCACCCCAAAATGTATAACCTTACATTTTGCCACATTAAATTGACATCCATTCTCCTTAGCCCAGACCTCCAATCTATCCAAATCATCTTGCAAAATTTTGACATCATCTGCATTCACTATTGCCCTACCCAACTTCGCATCATCCGCAAACAAATGAACCGTTCCTCTCAGATCCTTTCCTATATCATTAATGAACAAATTAAACAGCAGTGGTCCAAGAACAGATCCTTGTGGCACACCACTAGTCACAGGCTGTCTTGGGACTCTACTCCTGAATAAACCACTCTCTGATATCTCTCTGTCAACCACCCTCCTATCCATCCCCATATGCTGCAATTTACTGATTAGCATTCCATGTGGTATCCTGTCAAAGGCCTTAGCAAGGTCCAGTAGAATCACTGTAAACCCATTACCCTTATCCAGTTCAGCCGTCACTGTGTTATAATACGTGAGCAAGTTACTAAGGCATGACCTACCCTTCATAAAACCATGCTGTCCCCGATACAGTATCCCATTTTCATCTATCCAATCTTGTATTTTCCTCTTGACTATTTTCTCTAAGACCTTGATAATGATTCCTGTTATGCTGATTGGCCGGTAATTTTCAACAGCAGCCTTGGAACCACCTTTGTGCAATGGAACTATTTTCCCCTCTTTCCACCCCCTTGGGACTGACCCAGTCCTGATGCTCAAATTAAACAAAATGGTCAAGGGTACTGACAATTCTTTGGCCGCTTCACGTACGACACGAGCTGGTATACCATCCAATCCCACAGATGTATTGACATTGAGGTTCTGTAATAGACTAATTACCTCTACTTCATTCATCACAATTCCAGTATAAGCTGTTGGTTCTTCCATTCCTGCAATGTCACCACCTGGATGATATACTCTTGCAAAGTGCTCGCTCAGTAATTCCACTATATCGACTGATTCGGTTACCTCCCTACCCTCAGCATTTTTTAAAATCTTTCTGCCATGAGCATTTTTCCTTTTACTTGCAACATATTGAAAAAATCATAGGATTTTTGATTGAAAAAAAAAAAAAGTATAACTGCTACAGAAGATATGGTTGAGATATTTAATGAGCAGTTCATAAAGATCTTTCCTCATTGTGAATGCGACATCATGGAGAGTTACAGAGCAGTGGATAAGGAAGAGACTGACTGTGAGTAAGCAAGACGTATATGTGGAATTGAGTAAACTGGACCGGCTATCTGATAGGTGTCAACAAGGCTATGGGACTTGATATATCACCACATATTTTGAATTAATGTGCCACAGAGCTGACATGTGTATTAGCATATTTGTTTAATATGTCTTGCAGTGGGATTCCAAAGGAATGGAATGAAGGAAAGACTGTACCTTCTTCATGAGGGAGGCGACAGAACTCAAGCATCACATTATAGACCAATCTGTGTGTGTCAGGTGTTATGGTTCAAGTGTTGGGGAGGTTAGTGACAACCAGGATTATGAACTGGGTTGACAACAGTGGTATTATCTTAGACAGACAGCACATATTTGCTAAAGAGAAATCATGTTTTAATAATCTACTGACCTATTACAATAAGATGACAATAGCACTGGATGAGGGAGATGGATACACAGTAGTATACTTAGATTTTGCAAAAGCTTTTGAAAGACTACCACATTATAAGTTTATAGTCACCTAGAGTGGATTGGGTTGGATATTAGATTAATGCATTAGAATAGAGACTGGTTATCTGATAGGTGTCAACAAGTTGTGTATGGAAGGAGCAATATCCTGGAAAGAGGAAAGTCACAAGTGGTAGTGTGCCTTAGGGGATCTGTTTTAAGGCCATTACTGTTTAACCTGTATGTTAATGATGTTTGAGAAGATTTGAATGGGGATATTCAGTTATTTACAGATTGTGCAAAGTTCGGAAGAATTATAAGGAGTAGAGCAGATGTTGTGGCCTTATAAACAGCCTTGAATAGACCAAGTGAATGGGCACGAAAGTGGTGATAACAGTTCAATATTGTAAAATAGAAAGTTTTAAAATGTGGAAAACAAAGATGGAATGTAGAGTTTATGCTAAGTGGGGATATATTGTTAGAGGTGGAGAAAATAAGAGATCTTGAGATGACAAAGTACAAAATTATGAGGACAACACAATGAATTCTGACAATGATGCAGAGGAAGCTGACTTATAGAAGTAAAGAGATTCTTGTTCGATTGTATAAGACCTTGATTAGGCCACATATGGAATACTATGCACAGATTTGGTCATCTGATTTTCAAAAGGATGAAGAGATATTGAAACAGATCCAGAGATGATTGACTAAAGTAACTTCTGGTCTCTGGAATGCTGAGTATGAAGAAACATTGAGCAGATGCAATTTACAGAGACTAGTAGATAGAGGAGAAAGGAGGTGATATGATAGAGACATTCAAGAAGGATTAACATTGAAGAGGCTTTTCATTTTAAAAAAATGGGAGACAGAGGGGGAGGGGAATCATCCCTGGAAGCTGTCTAAGGAGGATGTGAGCAGCAGATTTTTTTGCATGGCAATTTGTGAATGATTAAAATGCATTGCCTGAGAATGTGGTGTCTGCAGAGAATTTGAATGTATTTAAGGCACTGTATGATGAGCTGTGTATATGAAAAAGGGACCTCCTGTGATGAGTCTGAGACTTCATGGGAGTCTTGGGATGATGATAATAATAAACTATCTTTACCACTTTAATTTTGATAACTACTCCTGATGCTTGATTTCCTACAGTCCAAATACCTAACAGTGAGATCATTTATCCTGAGGACTGCAACAGCCACAACTATTGCTTTCCTTCTCCAATTCACCGATTGTGCTGGACAGGATGCCAAGCAATTTGCTGTTAGCAATGATGACCTATCACAAATAGTCTATCTACTCACTTCATTATCACCCTTCTGCCAATACCCTTGCCTTTTTTTTTTTTTTTTATTAACCTGCTCTTCTTCCAAATATACTGTGGATGTCATTTCCCTTTTTAGAGATTCAAATCATATCCTTATCCACATTTCTCTTACAATGGAATATCCTTCACCTAGCCAGTCTCAATACCTGGTATTCTTTGTCATACTAGTTGAGTCAACTGGGATTACCTCAATGACTTTTACTCCTTTCTATGGTCTGATTACTGTATCCATTCTCTCAAATCAAACACCTGCTCCAATCAAATAATAGAATAATTGTAACTGGAATGAAAGCTATTCCACCCTAAATCTCTGACCAATATCCAGGGCCTCATTACTCAAAACAAGTGTGTTAAAAACATCCAATTTCAAAATGGCCAAAGAAATGTTTGAACTACTGTTTAAATAGTAGTAAGGCCTTCAAACTGCCAGGGCCACTGGGTGCAATTTTACCCATCTGTACTGTTCTCTACATTATTTACAATCTGTTCTGCTGTCCTCATAATTTTAGCATTGTATCCTTGAAATTTTAGATTTTTATCCACCATCTCCTCCTCCACAATATCTCCATCAATTGTATACTTTGCATCCCATCTTTGCTTTATGAATTATAAAATCTAATTCTTTATAGCATCAAACCATTAACTCCACTCACTTACCCATTCACCCAGTCTATTCAAGTCCACTTACAAAGCTACATCTACTCCTCATAGTTCTTCTCAACTTTGGTGATATAGGTTTTTCATTTCCAGTATCAATGGCATACTAGTTACAGCAACAGCTCTAGAACAGACCCTAACAGAATAATGCACCAGGTGAGGATCAAGTTCACAACTTTCAGATATTATGAGACTAATGTGCTGTCTGCTGAAGTAGTGAGGCATACGATTTCTCACAATCACCAAAAAAAATCACTGGATGCCTCCTCCCTCTAGTCTTTCTTCAAAAAGAAAACAGAAATATCCTGAATAGTTAGGATACCATCAAGTCATCTGGTCTTGATGTTCTTCTAATTATAAAATTACATACACCAGAATAATACTTATCCAGTCTTTTTAATCTTTCTTACTCACTCATTATCTGCCCTGCATAAACAAGATAAACAAGCCTATAATATCCAGTCAATCATCAAACTCGTGTCTTATTGCCCTCATTTCTCTCAAAAAACATGAAGATCATCCGTAGCCAACTTTTTCACCACTTGGAAGCCAACCAGTCAATTAGTGACCAGGATCCACAATATGCATCTGCTACTCTCAATCCACAGCTGTCACTATCCATCTTTGGACGTAAGTCATGGATAGGTTGACAATTACGTGGTTGTTTGACATTTCTAGAGAATGGAACTTGAGTCAGTCATAGAAGCAGGGTTATCCACAATGGAGCAGTTGGTGAAAGTTACACTGGCATATGAGGCATTCTTAACCAGAAAGCAAAGTCATTCAGAAAGAAATTGCTCCCTGATTATAAATGAGAATCTTTGCACTTATACATTCTTTGCAAAAATTAAAATATCTGTTATATGGTGAGAACATTAAGTCAGCTCCAGCCATTGGCCTCTGTCATTCTTTAATACTTCCAATTTCACTATAGTAAATACAACCAACTCATCTGCTGCTGAAAACTAAAACTCATACAAACTATTCTGAAGGAAAATTACTGTAGCAAACTTTCCATCAGGACAAATTATTCCTTTGAATAGCACAGACTAGCTTGAAATTTGATGCTAAGAGAGAGATGGGTTAATTGAAAGGGGATGGTAAATCCGTTCTATTTTATAGCCGGGTCCAAAACTCCGATCAAAATCCATAGAGTTTCATGCTGAAAAAACTATCGGCAGGCATATTATCTTAGAGATAATATGCCTGCCGATAAAAACAGATATTTTAATTTTTGCAAAGAATGTATAAGTGCAAAGATTCTCATTTATAATCAGGGAGCAATTTCTTTCTGAATGACTTTGCTTTCTAGTTAAGAATGTCTCATATGCCAGTGTAACTTTCACTAAGATAACCTTTCGGCTTATTATCTTAGAGAGATGGGATTTTAGAATTTTATGAGTAGTTTCATGAGTTAGGTAATATCCAATATCTAGGTTTTGTAATTGATCAAGTATTTCGAATACTAAGATGACAGAAGAGGGGAAAGAAGGAAGAAATAGGTTTCAGAAAACAGGAAAAATTACAAATGCTTGAAAATGGGAAACAGTCAAGTTGGGAAAGGCTGAATGTTGTGTATGATCTTATAATTTAAAATTAAGATGAATGCTGTGTTGAATGTCATTGCACTTGTTTACATTGGCATTTAAGCGAAAACAGATCAATGATTAAGGCAAGTTGTACACAAATTTGATACTGTGAAGTAGACATGTTATGGTCTAGGATACTAATTTCTTAACTGTGTGTAAAAGCTTTAAGCTACTGTAAAACATCAAGATGCTATAGTAGTAATGCACACACCAAGCAGTTTTGTAGTTAGAAAGCTAAAAGTGATAACTGAAGTTTCTACCTAAATAACCTTAATTTATTGAAAACTGATTATTTTAATAATAATCTTATTAATTTTTGCAGTTCAAGTATTAAAATGAAATACACAAAACTTAGTAGCTAGAGATAAAAGTATATGGAGTGTTTGACTTCCATTCCACATATTTTTCCCAAACAACTGTTTACTCTATAAATTCCAACTCCATTCTGGTAAGGAATATCACTCCCATACACGGGAAGCATTTCCCATAGCAACTTTTTAACAACTGTAGACTAGCTAACAAAAAAAAAATCAGATTATAATTCCATTCTTATCAACTCTAAATCTACATTGCATTTATGCAGATACTCAGATAATGAATATCTGTTCTTATTCTATAGTTATTTTATGGGCAGTACTCAAACTTGCATTTATAATTCTATCACTTAGCTCATCCTGTGGAACCGACTCCTGCAACAGTATTCCATTCCTAAGAACTATAATTTCCAGGAATTAAAAAAAGTAATAACATTTTTTTTACTTTTGCCCCAAAAAGTCTCACCTGCTATGCCTGATAATAGCAGCTTTTGGTAAGCCTGTAGTTCCAGATGTATATACATAGAAAAGTCTATCTGCAATAAATAAATAAAACAAAATTATGTGTTAATGCTTTCTGACTAAAATAAGAAATTATGAACCACCAAAATATATTTAAATCATGATGCATATAAGTCAATCTGTTTTAAAGAAAGAGAAACCAATAATGTTTTTAAGAGATACACTGAAGATATCAAAAGTCAAATGTCACTTTAACACATTAAGTGATCATTATCAGTTTAGTAGCAGAGATGATACAATAACCATTTTTATTATTACTCCAGACATAGCTAAAGCAATTAACAATCGCAATTTATTGGTTGTTAAGATATGTAAAATACATCTACTAGTTTTACCACTTCTTCACAGCTTAAACATCAAAAATATAAATATATATATATATCGCAAAGATGACCAAAAAAAAAAAAGTTACAAGACAAATTCATGGTAACCAATAAATGTAAAATTAATTGACTGATTACCATAAATATGTTTGTTGGTTTAGCTATCTGCAGTTAGTGATAGAAGGTGACTGATGGCAAAGTTGAGATCTCTGATACTCTGATTTAACAAGAGATTTCCACATACCACTTTAACATCAATCCATGGTTTTTTTTCAGTGATTTGCATGAATGGATAACTATAGCTGGTTCTTTCAGAAGTCTGGAATCAAATTTCTTTTCTACTGCATGATTGGTATTATAAATATGGTTAGACAGACCAGATCTATCTTTTCTTTCATGCTCAATATCTGTAACATATTCCTTCCTTCTCACTTCAAATCCACAACCTATCTATCCTATGTAAGCTAAACCATAAGAGCATGGAAACCTCTGGGTATTTATAGAAAGGTGTGCTATCTTTAAGAGACCTGAGGAGGTTGCGAATAGTTTTTGTTAGTTTTAAAAGTTACTCTTATATTGTGATATTTGAAAAGAGATGTATTTCATTTGACAGACTGCCAACATATGGAATTGTGACTGAGATTTACCATGAATTACATGAATTTTTTTTTTTTTTCAAATAACCATTGAGACCAAAAAAAATGTGGGAGAGTCTGAAGTTCTTTCTTCAGTTGTCATCACTTTGTATAATGAAAACTGGTTGATTGTTTAGGGCATCAATTATGCCTAATTTTCGAGAAGGATGATGAAAGGATGATGCACGAAATAACGTTCTGCATGTGTAAGTTACAATAGTCCTCAAGAGTAACACCACTTTCGAGCTCTTTAATGATCCATCAACTCCGAGATCCAATATTTCCATCTCAGAAGGTAAAGCTTTACTATTACTTAGAAAGAACAAGAACATTATAATCTTGAGAGCTGATAAAGGGATGACAACAGTAGTTCTAAATACAGAGGATTATAATGAAAAGATTACAAGTTTGCTGTCTAACTCCTTCCACCTACTCTATTTTGCATAAACTCTCCAACTTATACTTTATCTAAATAACCAGCTAATCTATTAGACAGCACATAAGGTTACCTGAATCTTATCAAAAATTCACTCCATGTTGCCGAGAAAATGTCCAGTGTACATGTATCATCCACTGATATCCTTGCAAGTCTCGACATAGCATCCCTCTTTATTATGTCATTTAGGGCATGAATTATGCCTAATTTTTGAGTAGGATGATGAAGGGATGCGGCATGAAATAATGTCCCATATGTGTAAGTTTACAATACTCCTCAAGAGTAATACCATTTTCAAAGCTCTTTAGTTTCTACAGATGACATGTTACAACTACTTGAGCACCTCTTTCCACCAGATATCACTAACTTATTTAAATCCTGTCTCTGGTCCAATTTGTTTCAGTATGTTTTACAAGCAAAAATTTAGACTTTTGATGGGCAGATGACCAATAACAAATACTTGTTTCTAAAGAAACAAACAAACATGAAACAGCTAACTGATTTATTGCTTATAGAGTACTACTTAATGAAAAGTGATTTTTTCAGAAGTAAACAGTGCAGTTTTAATACAGCCAGTAATAATGACCGAGAAAAAAAAACTGTTCAGCAATTTGAGAAACCTGCTAAAACCTACAGATAAGAATTTTTTATTAAAGTGAAACCTTCCAAAAAAAAAAAATGTCAACCTAAAAAAACTGAAATATGATCAAGCTTTGATATTACTTTTCTATTTACCACTAACAGAGACGTATTAAGCCATACTTTACCTATGACATCACTGAAATTTACCATGCATTCAGTTTAATGGAAAGGAATGTACATGCATAGACTGTCCCATCTGCAATTAATTTTCCCACCTCTCTTACCAGCCAATTTCTATACAAAGTTGCTTTTTGGCCCCCATTACATATTAAATGCATTTTTAACACATTTAAACCACCACCATTCAAAAATACACCTTAAAAAGATCTTTTCTTCTTGGGCACACAAATTATATAAATGTTTCATCATCTATTTCTGTTTACAGAAAACCTACACACATTGAAAGATACATAAAAAATTTAAAGATACAAACCTCTTGAGATTTTTTTTTTATTTTAGAGATTTAAGTATTGTCAATGATAACAGTGGAAGAAAATTTGTGTGTGTGTGTGTGTGTGTGTGTGTGTGTGTGTGTGTGTGTGTGTGTGTGTGTGTGTGTGTGTGAGAGAGAGAGAGAGAGAGAAATAAGGCAGAAATGGATTAAGGATGCCAAGAAATTATATTGTTTAATCCTTTATTCAAGTGTAAGCAAAGGTTGCATGCAACATATCTTCATGACTAAGCTACTTATATATAGAAGCTAGTGATTTCACATTAACTTCAACATTTGTGAAATAAAATTGAAATAAAAATCTGAAGATGATATATCTTTAGACATCCAAACCTAATCTGCTTCTGATGAAACCCCAAATTACTGCCACAACGACCACAGTCCAAACTATGCTCTGTTTGTGACTGTGAATTTGATATTCCTTGAAAGAGGATGCCTGATCACGAATCTCCTTTAAAAAAAAAAAAAAAACTCAGTGACTTAAGATTTCTTTCTTCATTATGTTTCATGTATTTATTATTTCTACCACTTGCCCCATTTCTGAAAATCATTCTTACTTCTTTGAACTGATTTGCTGACCAAGGTAGAAGAAATGGTGATTTTGATTTTTTTCTGTATATAATGAGCTAAAGCAAATTGCTTATCTACCAACCAGAATGCCTGACAATCCTTTCTATTCAAAAACTCTGGATATTTTAACCATTCCTCCTCCTCCGTCCATTTACATTTGAAGATCTGTGTATGTCTTGGGGGAAAACATAAGAGGAAATGGTTCCACACTGCAGCAGTGGCAGTGCTGAAGGAGGAGGAAAAGAAACTTGTTCTGCAAGTTTGGAGTTGTACTGTGAAAGGATGTTGGATGGCAGTTGCATGTGTTTCAACATATTTAGTAGAGGAATTATTGATTCCATTTCATATGAACATTTTCCCTACAAATATTTATAGAAAATATATTGCAGAAACAAAACACTTATATGTCTGATTTCCATCATTGAGTATTCAGTACTGAGTCTTATTTTTAGAGAGCTTTTAAGAGCTCCACCACAGATGAGAGCAGTATTCAATAGCTGAGCAGATTTGTGATTTGTATAAGGTTAACAGCTATTTGGAGGTAAAATAATTCCTTGAGCAAAATAGAAATGCTAGTTTTGTGGAAGCTGAGGAAGCAATGGTCGTGATGAGTTTATGCCAGAAGAAGCTTTATGTCGGAGGGGGGGGGGTTCCCCCAATGAAGAGAAAGCTCATCTTGTTTAGAGATTTAAGTATTGTCAATGATAACAGTGAAAGAAAATTGTGTGTGTGTGTGTGTGTGTGTGTGTGTGTGTGTGTGTGTGTGTGTGTATGTGAGAGAGAGAGAGAGAAATAAGGCAGAAATGGATTAAGGATGCCAAGAAATTATATTGTTTAATACTTTATCCAAGTGTAAGCAAAGTTGCATGCAACATATCTTCATGACTAAGCTACTTATATATAGAGGCTAGTGATTTCACATTAATTGCCTTACAGTCCCATAATGCAAAATTGCTAATGTATATAATGCTAAGCATTATGGGAAGTGCCACTACCCAGATCAGTTTTGACCTTTATTGAGGTACTGTTAAAGTACAGGGGTAACTCTTAATGACCTCTTAAGGATCACTGCTATAAACTCATCATTCCTGACCTGAATCACTCCAGGACAGGTAACTCGACAATGGTTCTACTCAGTGACAGATAAAAACCTCCCACAGAATAGAATGACTCTACTCTAGGAAGCAAGCCTCAAGTGCAAGGTTACCTCTCCAAAAATTCTTGACCCAAAAGGATCACCACTCATCAAACTCTCATTGGCAGCTCTGCTCCCCAAAATCAAGCCCTCAGTGGGAGCCAGACAGAGAAGAGATATGAAGACTGAAGTTATACAGAGGTCATATATTTCCCATATGCAAGTAGTAGAAAGGTGCAACATCTCATTATTAAAGTATCCTTGGTTAGAGCTAGTCAGTGAAAGTTTTTTCGTTTAGTTAAAAATTAAAGATGCCAAGAAATTATACGCTTGTTTAATACTTTAAACAAGAATAAAGATAAAGGATTAAACAAAAATATAATTTCATGGCATCTTTAATTTATAACCAAATGAACAAACTTTCAATGACTATCTCTAATCCAGAGCATTTTAATAATAAGGTGTTACCCCTTTTCACTATTTGTATGTGAGAATTTTTATTTCTTGGTATTTCTTTTGGGTCTGATTAACTGATGAGACCCTACACCTCAGATTTTGAAAATATAAGCACTTTGGTTTTCTTTCCTTTGTGTTTCACTCTGATATTTTTTTTATTTTACTGATGCTGCTAGTAGGTAATGAAACTACCACTAGCACTGGATTTTTTTAAGTATATATTAATATTGTTGGTGCAGCTAATATCTGCATTATGGGATTACTTTTGGCCATATTGAGACTGCCATTTTATAGTAGCTCAAATACATTTGTTGGTAGTGTAGAATTGTTTCTATATCATGGGATTATTTAATTTTCAGTCTTAAGACTGAATGGTTTATCTCATAAATCAGATGCATAGGTTTGTCTTCCCCCCTGAGATAATGTACCAATTCCTCCAAGGGTGCAAACTCTAGGAATTAAAATTCTAGGATGTGAAGAAGTGAGACAGGTGAATGATGTTTTAAAAGAGATAGTTGGAGCTAGGAAGATTTATTCTTTCATGCTGTATTGCAGAGGGGAAATATTTAATTGTAGTTAAAGATGTGGAAACTAGGGATAAACTACTACAGGGTTTTATATTTGAAGGAAGCACAGGAATTACTGTAATTCCATGTTAAAACAGTAAAAATCTACAAATTTCCAATGGAATATATAGAGAACAGTAATGAAATTCTTATCTAGACAGTCTCCTAATGGGGTAAAATCAGTAACATACAAAAGGGTATATCAGGTGAAGATCCAAACTAGTTTTCTGGTGAGGTCACCTTCAAAATGGATATGAAGATATCCATTTTGAAACCTGTACCAAATTTTATTAACATCAGTACAACTCAAATTATGGCAAACTATCTCAGAGTATAAAGGCAGTGCCTGCAGTGTGGTTCATACAATCACTTGGATGGCAATTGCCCTAACACTAAATATTTATTGCTAATCAGTGTCCCAAACCCTGAGATTCAAAAATGCAAAAGTTCTGAACATCACATTACCACCTGTCCTTTCAGAACTTTCGCTGAAAGAGTAGGAGCACCAGTAGCCAATTAGAGAGGCATAAAGAATTCCTAGATTTGCCAATTAAAGATGGCACTTTCAAATAAACTATACTTGGTAAAATCACAAAAAAGTGCACAACAAAAACCAGCCAGAAATTAGTCCCAAAATTCCAGAACTGCAGGAGTCCCTTTCCCAGTCAAATATGGATGGAACAACATTAGTTGAAATTACCAATAATGAACCTAGTATAACAACTGTATAGAATAAGATGAAATGCAAACAAATGAAACTGTTATACAAGGAGAAACCAGAGAAGAAACAGAAAAGCAAGTAAGACATACGAAAGAACTTAATATGCAGACAAGATCGTCAAAAAGAAAAGATGAATTAATAAAAAAAAATTGAGGGTAAACAAAATTAAAAGGTGTACTAAAAAAGGAATTAAATCTAAAAGAAGAAGAAATAAAATATTTAAAGATGAGGAAGGTTGCAGATCATCAAATGAAGACTCTTGGGGCTCAGAAGAGTTTAGGTCTATGAGGAACCATCTCATGCTAATAAAGGGAAAGCGAGAGATAATTAAAGAAAAAATAATGACATTTACTGAATCAAAGTTCTCAGTATGATTATCATCTACATGAAAAGAAAATAATTAGTTTCCAAATTAAGACTGGTAGGCATGAAATTGAAATAATGGAAAGCAACTACAAAAAACTGGAAAAGAATTTACAAGAAGCAGGCTACAGAACTGCTCCTTCACAGATTGAAGACCTCATCAGGTTCATCCAAAATCTAAAAGTTAAAGGCTTATCATCGACACTTCACTAATCATATCATATCTTCTTTCTGCATTGCCTCATTAAATGTATGAGGATTTCACAGGCAAATTAAACAAGAAGCTATATGAAAACTTATGCTATGCTGTAATATTAGGTTTTTATTTCTTCAAGAAAAAACATACTTCTGCAGATAAAGATATAAAAACTTTGACACATGGATATCCACTTCTTTCTTATTGAAGCTCTGGAAGATTTAAAAGGACTGGAGTAGTAGTTCTTATTCTTCCCCCTCCTTGGGTCAAGATTCTCCTTTCTGCATCCAAAGGGATGCAGAAAGGAGAATCTTGACAATTGACTGGAAATACTGTGGGTGTGTAATAAGGTTTACAAATGTTTATGCTTCATCCAATGGAACAGACGAAAATCCTTCCAGAAATTGCAGCCATATTTATATGGTGCCCACTACATCATATCAGCTGGAGACTGAAGTTGTATTGAAAACTCCACATTAGACAAAATAGAAGGGCACCTTAAAAGTGAGATATGCACAGTTAAAAATATGTCTCGACAATGTTCAACTAGTAGGACGATTCGCAATCCTAATCTCCAGGCTTACATGTACATGAATCAATGTATTGGTACCTTGTGACTGAATTTATCTCTTCTTCCCTTATAAATAGGGTAATTCAGATAAAACATCTTGATATCAACATGTCAGATCATAATCCAATTCTACTTAAATTCCACTGCATGGAACAAGTAGAAATCAGTTCCAGACCACTGAAAATTCCAAATTTTCCACTGATCTTTTCAACCAAATTTTAGACCTCTATTCAAGCTGGAATAATGTTACCTGGAACTGGGATATGTAGCTAAAATTCAAACAAGCAGAAAAATAGAATATAATTGAACGTGGAAAGGAATGGGCTTTCCTCAAAAGAAAGCAAGTTGAAAGACCTATATAAAGAGAGAAGCTAGTTCATAGCAAAGCAATGGTATAGAATGCAGCAACATGATTAGAAATATTATCACAGAGATAGAAGTGGAAAGGCAGAAACAAGTAAAAGAAAGAAATTTAAAAATAATACAGCAGCACTTAGCAGATTGCTGAGCTGCATTCTTCAACAGACAATTCACTAAATTCCATGAAGAAAGGACTATCACTCAAATCTGCATTCACGGTGAAGCCTGTCCACCACTCAAGACATCCTTGACTCCTTTCAAAAACACTATAAAAACCTGTTTCAAGACAATAGTACTGTGGGAAATTATAACTCTTGGAACATTAATGGCTTTCCTGTTCATATCCCAGATAGACGCTCGACGGACCAATTACAGCATCCAAAGTTACAACCTATAAAGAATCCCAGACAAGAAAATCCTCAGGACCTGATGGGCGAGGAATAAAAGGCCTGGGATTTTATTCTTCCCATTCTAGTTATACTGTTTAATTATTTTCTCTCAGCAAGACACATACCAGGTGAATTGTAGCAAGCCATATCATCCTCATTCCAAAACCTAATAGAGATCAAAACCTTAATCAACAGTTATTTTAAGTAATATTGATTGCAAGATATTTTTCCACATATTATCAACAACAGGCTCAATGTAAGAATGATATACATAATTAAAAGCACACAGGTGTATGAAGTTCCAGCCAAGTATTAGAGTTTAATCTGTTTCTGCTACGTGATCTCCTCCACCTAGTTGATATGAAAAAGCAGCAGATGATAGTGCTATCAGTTAGACCTTATTCAAGCATTTGATAATGACTAGCATTCCTTCTGTTCTACATCCTACAGTAAATTGGTGTGGGTAAAAAACTGCTATCATTAAATGAGCCTATGCCAATTCAACTACCTGCTTCCTAGTAAATGGATTCCTATCAGATCTGGTCAAAATTCAAAAATAAGTCAAGCAAAGTTGCTCTTGTAGTCCATTACTCTTTGTATTGGTTCTTGAACCTTTCTTGCAGAAAGTCGACAAGATACGTGCTGTGAAAGGAATAACAGTTCCTTCAACTATGTATTAAAATTATGTACAATGTAATAGGCACTTTGAGGAATAAATTCTGTATACATCTTTTTTTTGGTATTTTCGAAAAATTCAGCAAAATCAGTGGATTAACTGCTAATGTAGACGAGACAAAATTAAAAGTTTGTGTATTGGAATGACTGGGGGCATTTACCAAGATAAGTTATGCATGCATTAAAGGCAAAGTATGAAGCCTAGAGATTTTTTTTTTTTTTTCTGTGGGTAATGATGCAATAGAGCCATCTGGGTGGAAATGTGTTGGACAAAAATTAAAACCAATTGTTTTGGTGAGAAGCCAAAATGTAAGCTTTATGCTTTTTCGAACTCTGTTTTGGAGGCAATGATTTTCCTCATGTTTCAGGCTTGAGTGTAAGAACTAAAGGAACATAGAGTTCTTGATGTAAATCAGTTGTGGTATAGTTGGAGTTTTGCTTGTAAACCTTGGCACACCATTTGGAGAATCAAGGCTTAGTTAGGAGACAGCAATTCAGAATAGTGTGGGGAATGCATGTTACCATACTGGGAAGGATTACTTTGATTATATGATTGGTGCATGGGCTGAAAGGCCAAAAAACAATATCCAACCATGAGAATAAAGCATACTGGTCAGGAGGCCATCCCATTTGGCACTATTATGATGCTGGAATACTCTAGTGTTGTTCCATGGGAGAGGAGACAAGCACTAGATTGTGGTCTGAATTACCTAGGGATCCACTAGGTTTGCAGTGTACTTGGAAGAGTAACTGGTGAGGAAGAGATCTAGGATGTTTATGGAGTGGTTAGGGTTATCGTATTCAGGTAGGCATGTGAACAATTTGTGTAAGATAATTAGTAATGGCAAATGTCTCAGCATCTCTGTTCTGGCTTGGTCAATACAAATGAAGGAGGAATGCTAGCTGGTATTGTGAACATTAAAATCTCCTAAGAGGACGATTCCACTCTTAGGGAAGTGGGCCTGGAGAAAATCAATGTTTAAGGAGCTACGTTAAAGAGCTCAGAGTAGTTGGTGGCTTTGGGGTATCCCTTTTAATGATATCCCTTTAATGTATGGAATCACTATGGTTTTACTGTAATCTATATTATTTTTTAAGTTTAGGCATGTGAAGAATTTTGCTGACAGTATTTCTGTCAGCAAAATTGTGCTATAGCAATTGTGAACAATATTTTTCTTATAGCTAGATGTCTTTAATATGAGGGTCAAACATCAGGTATTATCTGGGCTTATATTAAAGTTATTACTCTAACATGGTTTGCAATTTCCAGAGTTTTACCATAACGACTGCTGATCACAAGAAAAGAATGTTCTTGTCATAATTCAAAGGGGATCCAATACTTATTTGATTTCTTAATACTGATCTCTGTAAATAAGTTTTGAAACAAAATTGTATCCCTGCACCTGCAGGGGTGCAATTCTAGCTTGCCTCCTTATGGGGCACCCTGGGTCACGCTAAAGAGCTAGAGCAACTGGCGGCCAGATGATTGTGCAATCGTGCAATCCCCTGACCATATTTACACATGGAAATTTAAAACCTTCACAACGGTTCCTCCCAGAACCAGATGACAAGGAACATCTGACATAGTATTCGTATCTCCCAGTTAAATGTTGAGGGTATTAGCACAAAGTGTCAATGTCTTTCTAAATTCTTACAAGATGAAAACATTGATCTACTTCTTATTCAAGAATCACATATTGAATCTGAAGACCAAGTTAAATGTAGAGCAACAATTCCCGGTTACGATATTCTAGGAATAACGTATAGTTATTGCTATGGCAACATAACATATGTCCGAAATGATATTGAGAATGTTGTGCTGATGACCTCTTCTTTCACTCTGCCTTATCCCATGTTAAACAGGGTCGGCGCACCAATCTTTAACCTTCTTCTTCCAAGTTCTCCGGTCCAGAGCATCCTTCGGACTCCATCCTTTCTCCCTAAGATCCTCTGTCATCTTATCCCTCCACCTGAGCTTGGGCCTGCCTCTTTTCCTCCTTCCCTCCAACTCCATATACTCCACTCGTTTACCAACATACTCCTCACCCTTCCTCTCAACATGTCCAAACCACCTCAGCCTACTTTCTTGTATCTTCTTACCAATTGGTCCCACCTTAACCGTCCCTCTGATGTAGTCATTCCTTATCCTGTCCTTCTTTGTCACACCACTCATCCATCTCAACATCTGCATCTCCGCTACCTCCATCTTCCTCTCCTGTGCCTTGGTTATAGGCCACGTCTCCGCACCATGGAGCATCGCCGGCCTCACCACCATCTTATAGAGCTTTCCTCTTACAACTCACTCTCTTGTCGCACAGAACCCCACTCATCTTCCTCCAATTCATCCAACTGCATGTTATTCGGTGCTGTATTTCCTCATCCAGGTCACCATGCCTCTCAACAACCGACCCTAGGTACTTGAATTTCTTCCCTGAAATTAGCCTTTCACCCTGGAGTCATATGACGATATCCTCGTCACTCCCCGTTGACATACATTCAGTCTTCACCCGGTTAATTCTCATGCAGCTCTTCTCCACTCTTCCAGGGTATTTTCAAGCTTCTCTCGGAATGATTCGCATAGAACAATGTCATCAGCAAACAGCATGCTCCATGGTGCCTCCTTCTTGACATCCTCCACTAGTACATCCATGACCAGGTCAAAGAGGTACAGCAAGAGAAATACAGCACCGCATGTTATTCGGTGCTGTATTTCCTCATCCAGGTCACCATGCCTCTCGACAACTGACCCAAGGTACTTGAATTTCTTCCCTGAAATTAGCCTTTCACCCTGGAGTCGTATGATGATATCCTCGTCACTCCCCATTGACATATATTCAGTCTTCACCCAATTAATTCTCATGCCGCTCTTCTCCAATGCCTTTCTCCACTCTTCCAGGGTATTTTCAAGCTTCTCTCGGGATGATTCGCATAGAACAATGTCATCGGCAAACAGCATACTCCATGGTGCCTCCTTCTTGACATCCTCCACTAGTACATCCATGACCAGGTCAAAGAGGTAGGGGCTCAGAGCTGACCCTTGGTGTAGCCCTACGACAATAGGGAACCCTTCTGTCATGCCGACACTAGACCTGACCTGAGTTTCTGTTCCCTCATACATCTCCTTCACCAACCTCACGTACTTCTCCGACACCCCCTATCTCCTTCACCAACCTCACATACTTCTCCGACAACCCCCCTTCTTCCTCATACACCTCCATACCTCCTGCCTGGCCACTCTGTCATATGCCTTTTCCAGGTCTATAAACACCATGTGCAGATCCACTTGCATCTCTCTATATTTCTCCATCAATCGCCTTAGCGCAAATATTGCATCCGTTGTCCCTCTTCCTGGCATAAATCCAAACTGCTCCTCACCAATTTTCATTTCCTGCCATAACCTTGCTTCAATTACTCTTTCCCATATTTTTAATGTGTGTGACATCAGCTTGATTCCTCTATAGTTGCCACAGTCTTGAACATCTCCTCTTCCTTTGTAGATTGGGACAAGAATACTTTTCCTCCATTCCTCTGGTATCTTTTCCTGTTGGGCTATTTTACACAACAGATCCCATAACATATCCACGCCCTCACTGCCCAAACTTTTCCACACTTCCCCAGGTATCTGGTCTGCTCCCACAGCCTTTCCATTCTTCATTTTTCTCAGTACCCAAACCACTTCCTATCTACTTATGTCTTGCACTGGTCTCTCATTTACCTCTCCATCCTCGCACCTCTCTCTTGGATTCTCCTCATTTAGTAGTTTTCGGAAATATTCTTTCCATCTTCCTCTGATTTTGTCCTCGTCTTGTAATACTACTCGTGAGGCATCCTTTATCTGCTTGACTGATGTTATGTCTTTCGAGGCCTTATCTCTGGCTTTCGCTATTCTCAACAACTGAGCTTCGCCACCGTTTCTCTCCAGTTCTTCATAAACCTCATCAACTGCCCTTGCTTTCGCCCTTGCCACAGCTCTCTTTGCATTTTTCTTTGCTAATCTATATGCCTCCTTGTCGGCTCTAGTTCCAGTCATGTCCCATTTTTTCTTTGCCTCTTTCTTTTCCTTGATCTCCAACTGCACCTCCTCATTCCACCACCATGATGACCTCTTCTACTGATGACAAAATCAGTAAGATCGTTGTTAGAATAGTGGACATCATGACTGTGAATGTGTATAAACCACCTGCAACTGCTTGGCCAAATGATGTTTTACAGATATATACCCCCATCCAATGGTGTACTCGGGAGACTTTAACAGTCACCATACTTCTTGGAAATATGATTGGAATGATCAAAATGGGGAAACATTAGCTGAATGGGCAGATCTACATGGTCTCCACTTGGTTTTTGATGCCAAGGAAAAAGGCACCTTTAGATCTTCCAAGACAGAATGCTTGGCGGCCAGATGGAATTAAGATGGAATTTCCAAACAGCTGACTGGGAAACTTTTATTGTGGACCTAGATACAAGTCTTAAAAGAATTCTCCCAACCCATAAAAATTATGCACGGTTCATTGGAGTAGTCATAGCGGTGGCAAAAAAAAAAAGATACATCCTCGAGGCTACCAAAAAGAATATGTGCCCGGATGGACTAATGAAAGCGAATCCCTGTATCAGCAATTTCTTGAGAATAAGGATCCTGAAAGCACCTTTAGATCAAGACTTTGGAATAAGGAATATAGCCCTGATTTGATATATGTCTCCACTGATAGTGAAAATCAACCTTTATAGGTCCCCAAACATATTCTCAAGGTTTTTCCAAATAGTCAACACCAATGGTCAACAATGGAATTAGGCACCCAAATTCCAGTGATAACATCATTTCCTAGACCAAGATGGAATTTCCAAAAAGTTGACTGGGAAACTTTTATTGTGGACCTAGACCTAGATACAAGTCTTAAAAGAATTCCCCCAACCCATAAAAATTATACACTGTTCATTGGAGTAGTCATGGCGGTGGCAAAAAGATATATCCTCGAGGCTTCCAAAAAGAATATGTGCCTGAATGGACTAATGAAAGCGAATCCCTGTATTGGGAATTTCTTGAGAGTAAGGATCCTGAAATAGGAGAAGTACTGCTTCACAGTCTTAATGCTGCTTGAAGGGAAAAGTGGATCCTAACTGAGAACATAGACTTTAAACACTCTAGCAGAAAAGCTAGAGTATTGCTACTCAAGAAGCTCGGCTCGAGCCCCTTTATACCAAAGAAATCTTCACCTGTCGACTCAAATCAGATAGCTACTCTTATCGTTTCACTTTCTAGAACCCCTATAGACAAAGAACATACTAGAGAGGTAAAACAAGAATTAAAGGCTACAAAGGCTGTAATTCAAAAGAACCTACAATTCTCCTTGCCTTTTTCTTGTGAGGCTCCTGGATTCGATACTACCTGAATTCCTGCTACAATGTGGACCTTATACTAGATTGTGGTTGGCCAAATTCTTTAGCGACATACTTGCATACCCAGGGAATTTAAAAGGACAAAAATCATCGCTGTGCTAAAACCTGGTAAGCCAGCAGACAGAAGTGAAAGCTATTGCCCCATAGCCCTTTTAAGTGCAACCTACAAACTGCTGGAGAGACTGATTCTGAATAGGATCAGTGGGAAAATTCTGGAATGTGTTCCAATAGAACAAGCGGGGGTTCAGAAGAGATCGTAGCTGCACAGATCAGGTCCTTAGCTTAACAACTTACAATGAAGCAAGGTTTCAAAGATGCTCGAAGACTACTGCAGTCTTTGTTGACTTGACCACAGACTACGATACTGTCTAGAGGGAGGGACTAGTATACAAATTCCTTAGGATCATCCCATGTAAAACACTGGGGCACCTCATAAACAAATTATTATGTGATCGATATTTCAGAGTGGTAAATGGGGGAAGTATCAGTAAACAGAGAGTAGATGCATGTGGTAATCCGTTTTTAAGATGGACTACCATTGGGCTGGGTGCTAGCACCACTGCTTTTCAGTCTTTACATCGCATCCCTGAAACAGTCAGTAGAAAGTTTGCTTATGCAGATGATTTAGTTTTGGTAATCAGTGATAAATCTATAGAAAGAACTGAAGAAATATTGATAGATATGTCAGCCTTATGGCAGTTTTATAAAAAATGGAGATTAACACCAAATCCTGGTAAAACTGAATGTTATAGTTTTCATCTTAATAACAGACTTGCAAATCAAAAACCAGAGATATATGTTGATGGGACATTAATCTCGTTTAATCCGACATATTATAAACAACATATGATTAATTTCGTATGGCATATCATATATGCCATACAATAAATAAATAAATAAATAGAAACAAAATTATGAAATTTTAATCACCATTATAATCCCCTTTATTAGCAATAGCAGGTAGCTGTGAAGAACTTTCTTGCAGAAGTGAATTTAGAGATTTGACTGGAAAGTCTGCTGGTGTGAAGTCACCATAACAAAAATACTGCATGTTTCCCTGGGCTTTCAAAAGCACTGACACATCCTGAATAACTAGAAATCGAGAAACACATATTTAAGTATTTCTTTTTTCCATAAAATACTATTTAAAATGAATAATAAAATTCTCAACTAAAATTATTATTATTATACACAATTATAAAAATTGAGTTATTCATAATTCTGAGCACTGTTTCATAAATTTATTAGATGAAAACAGTAATTTACATGACATTCAACCACATTCAGACCAGAAGACTGAAATAACTGGATGCCAGGATGTTTAAAAAACAAAACTGACACTAGAGCACAGTAACTGTATCATTAATAACAAATATCACATTTATTTCACATTATAAAATGTGTTAATTATAAAATTGTTATAATTATTCTGTCTTAAAATTTTAGCATGTTATTATACTTTTATAAAAACAGCATATAACATTTGTCATAATTTCATTATAATGATTAATTTATAATATCAATTATAAAAACCTGATGTAAATTATTTAATATTTATCAATTATCAGCTAACCAATGATTATAAATTAACCATCTTGTTTATAATCTTTGTATACTATCTGACCTCTACCAATGCAATTTTTAATGGGAATGTCACATCAGCACCAAATGCAATCACCCAAAATCAGAAAAAGACAACAGAAAATTAATATTCATTTGAGTAACTTTTGGGTAGTTGTGATTTTTGAAAGGATCACTGCAAAAATTATAATCTCTTGAAGGAGTATTTTTGCAGTACTACCACATCCTGGTAATTCTGGAGTGAGAAGTATTTCCTTAAGAAAACACAGTTTTTTTACTGAATTATATATGCATTTCTGCCAATCCTATTTTGCAAGCACTTTTGGTGATACAGAAGTAAATCTTTTATTTTGGAACCTATCTTCTTTTGGTCTTATTTCTTTATTTAATGCTTTATTTTTATTTAACTCTTTATATGATCCAGAGATTTATATCTGTTTCATAGCCTAGAGACTGGAAGAAGTCGGTTTTCATACCGCTACATAAGAAAGGTGATATGAAGGCATGCGAGAATTATAGAACTATTAGTCTGATATCTCATGCAAGCAAAATTTTATTAAAGATCATGCTTAATAGAATTAAGGCCAAAGTTGAGGCAGAGATGCCTGAAGAACAAGCAGGTTTTCAGAAAAGTAAGGGCACCAGAGATCAGATCCTTTGCCTTAGACAGATAATATAAAAATTATCTGCTAAAGCTTTTGACTGTGTTGAGTATGTGAAACTGTGGGAAGTAATGAAAAGAATGGGTTTTCCTCGACACACTATCAGGTTGATAGCCAACTTGTATAAGGAGCAACAAGCCACGGTGAGAACAGGCGTTGGATTGACTGACTGGCTTCAAGTTGGAAAAGAAGTTAGGCAAGGATGTTTACTTTCTCCTCACTTATTTAGCATAATGTGCAGTATAATATATATATATGCAGAGGATATCATGTGTGAAGCATTGGATGAGCTCAGGACAGGAATCAGGATAGGAGGTAGATTGATCAGTAATCTGAAGTATATAGATACAAAGATACAGTACTCCTTTGTAATGACATGGAAGAACTAGGACTAATTCTTGACAAAGTTAACATGATCAGTAATAACAGAGGACTTCAACTCAATCCTAGCAAGACAAACAAAGATCATGATTCTCAAAGGAAAAACAAACAGAGAAGCTCTTGAGAAACAAGTGCACCTTAATGGAGAAAGAATTGAGGAAGTCAGTAAGTTCGAGTACCTGGGATCCATTATTAATGTAAAGAATTGCTGTTCAGAAGATGTCAGAAAAAAGGTTAGGAATGGCTAAAACAACAGCCAGAGACCTATCTAAAATCTGGAAGGATGGATCTATCTCCATGGGAACAAAGTTGAGGATTTTGGATGCAGTCGTTTTTCCAACAGCGACTTATGGATGTGAGACTTGGAACCTAAAGAAGTCAGATAAGAAACTGATATCTGCTTTTGAGATGTGGTGGTGGCAAAAAGATATATCCTCGAGGCTACCAAAAAGAACATGTGCCCAGATAGACTAATGAAAGCGAATCCCTGTATCGGGAATTTCTTGAGAGTAAGGATCCTGAAATAGGAGAAGTACTGCTTCACAGTCTTAATGATGCTTGAAGGGAAAAGTGGATCCAATTAACTGAGAACATAGACTTTCTTCTGTAACATAGGTGTTACAGAAGACTGTTGAGGATATCATATACTGAAAGGCATATGAATGAATGGGTGTTAGAAAAGGTCAGTAGAACTTTAAGGCTCCTTAAGGATATTGACAGAAGAAAATTAAAATATTTTGGACACATAGAAAGGATGGAAGGAGGACTTCTCAGAACAGTAATAGAAGGCAAAGTTCCTGGAAAAAGAGGCAGGGGTAGACCATCAATGAGATGGATGGATGGATGGATGGCATGTGTGGAGTGACTGATCTTCAGAGAGTTGAGGCTGCCAGAAAAGCAAACAGGACTACATGGCGAGGCCTGGTGTGGAACATCACCGAGCATCGGAGTGGCCATACGGCATCTGTAGATGCCCAGTGAACATAGTAGTATGATGCAGAAAAGCCTATATGTTTTTATTTAGTTTTCATATGATCTCTGGAAAATCTGACTTAAATATCTGGAAATAGTGGACTCCAGATAAATCAGTGGATAAATGATATTTTCCAAACCAAGGAAGAAAGAAAGAAAAACAAAAAAAATTGCAGGCTGTAAGAATTCCTCATGCAAATTAACTAAGTGTTAATGAGGTACATTATTTTAAACTATATAAGGGAAAAGATATTTCAGTATAATTAAGTAAGAACTAAAGAGCATACTACTTTTTTTTTTTTTTTTTTGTCAATATACCATATGACTTGGGGAAAAAAAAAAACACTTGTAGATTTAATTTGTATATTTCTGACTCCTGATTATTATCACCTACGTTTTTTCCATAACATTTCTATCTGCCTTAGCATTAAAATTTCATGAATGGTGCCACCTTACTTATCCTCTCTTTTTTTTTCCCCCCTTTTTTAGTCATCCATTTTCACACTATTACTCTGAGATTTTAATTATCAAGTGTCCTGAAATTCTACCTATATTCACCAGGACTTCATATGACTCAATTGGCAGGATTGGAAAGAGTGGAATAGGGAACAACATGGCTTTGCAAAGGGGGTCTTGTCACTGTAATTTTGCACTTTCTACAACTAAGTGAGAATTCAGTTAAATAAGAAAAATGGCTACACCACTTTCAACTTTGTTTTTCGTAATTTTTCAGTACACCAAAAAATTATGAAGAAATTTTTCAACACATTACAGGATTGAGAAAACAAAATGAGAACAATCACATCCTTACAAAATTTCCCTAGAAATTTTAGAGAAGTGGGGGAGTTAGAAATGAAGCTGGTGTTAGGATAAAAGAGTGATTGATGGATAAACAGAGAATAGTATATGGTGAAGTTGAATCAAGGAAATGGTGACTAGTGCCATACCAAAGCTCAGAAGTACTTTGGCTACTGTTGTTTTATTTGTATATTAATGATATAGAGAATGACTTGAAGGGTAGAGGGGTTCCCCTCCCCCCACCCCACCCACCCACCCACCCAATGACATAAATTAGGGATGATAACATAATAAAGGCAATACAGAGATCTTGTAAGATGATTTAAACAGATGGAGTCTGGTTCAAGGATAATGGCCATTAATTCACTGTAGCAAAGTGTAATGCATGTTAAAAGATTTAAAGACTTAAAGCTTAGAGTAAGGCTGTCCAAAACATGGTCTGCAGGCCCCATGCAGTCTAAGGCGCGATTTTGTGCAGCCTGCCTGTGGGTTTTGATTTTCACAAGCGAAAAAATAAGATAATTTCAACCAAATGCATATTAGATATTTTAATTCTATCACTAATCAATAACCTCGATGTTGGTTATTTTATTTGGTGTTTTACATCACTATATACTCGCATGTTTTTCAAATATTAGATATGCCAAAGAAGCATTCTTACACTGTTTTGTTTTAACGCATATGCTGCGGGTGCTCACGGGGAAAGTGAGCGTGCGATTAGTGTTGTTCGTTTCTTCAGCTATCGAGGTTGTGTTGCTGCAGCTCACTAAATTACTAGATACACTGCAGAAAGTTTTTTACCTTGGGTATATACTATGTTAAAGATACCAAGCAATTTTATAAGCTAGGTTTTAATCCTTTTTCCCAAGTAAGCAAACAGACAAGTAAGTCAAGTTTGCACCCGAACATCATAGTTCAAGTCTCAGGCAACTCGTGGGAGTAAGCTCCGATCACTTTCCTTAGTATTTTCCCCTAATGCAAAGCACATTCCCTTGCGGAGATATAAGTTTAGTTTAATCCTTTATCCAAGTGTGAGCAAACAAAGTTTGCGCCTGAAAGTATCTTCAGGACTGAGCTAAGGTAGTGCAACACCAAGGCAACTCGAGGAAAAGGTGAAGAAAGCTATCATGACTTCTATCTCAGTATCTCCCATAATTCAAAACACATCTCCTTGCAGATATGTATACTGCTATGCATTAAGGCAAGGGCCACTACCCAGACCAGTTTCTACCTTTTTTTGAGGTCTTGTCAGTGGGAGCCAGGCCCAGTAGTGGAGACACCAAAGCAGAAGCAATGAGAGGTCATCCCTACCTATAGGAGTTGCCAAAAGGTGTACAACCTTATTATCAAATTACTCGGGATTCAGAGAAAGATGTTGAAAGTTTATTTTTCACTTGGTTAGACTATAATAAGTTTAGTTTAATCCTTTATCCAAGTGTGAGCAAACAAAGTTTGCACCTGAAAGTATCTTCAGGACTGAGCTAAGGTAGTGCAACACCAAGGCAACTCGAGGAAAAGGTGGAGAAAGCTATCATCACTTCTATCTCAGTAACTCCCATAATGCAAAGAACATCTCCTTGCAGATATGTATACTGCTATGCATTAAGGCAAGGGCCACTACCCAGACCGGTTTCGATACTGATACTGAGATAGAAGTGATGATAGCTTTCTCCACCTTTTCCTCGAGTTGCCTTGGTGTTGCAATTCCAAGAATCTGGAGGACTCATCTGCAACCTATATAGCATCCGGAACATGATGGCAGAACCCCCAACAGAAAAAAAATCTTAATATAATAGGATAGTAGAGGTGTGTTTAATGTAGTTCTACTATAAAACTTTATTTTTATTTATTTAGAAACTTTTCTATCATCTGTATATTATTATAGATATGTATAAAAAAATTTATATATTTTATTTATTATTATTTTTTTATTTATGAATTTTCACCAGGGATCAAGCTATACTAAATGATTAACAAAGCATTTAGATTTACCTTACTTTTGTGTAGTCTCATGTAGCTTGTGTCCTGTGCATATGTATGTTTTCCTGATGATGACCTTGAGGGCAAAACGTCATTTTATTTTTTTAATTATAAGTAATTACTCCAAACACAAGTGTTTTTGTTTCTCTCCATAAATTCTTCATTATGAATGCTGATCACTATGTAACCTTAAAAGAAAGCATTATCATATTTAATGATAATGCTTTCTAAATGATAATGCTATCCTGAATTCAGAGCGCTCCAAAAATTCAAATCAATGCTTTCTCTGTCCAACAGCTGACAGGAGACTTTTCCACATTCATAAAAAAATTGTTGATTTCAAAATTAGATTTAAAAAAAAAAAAAAAAAAAACTTCAAACACATCTCAAATAGCTGTGATATTAAATATTTTTTATTATTATTATTACGTGACACCTCCAGGGAGTCCAAAGACTCATCGAGGGAGGGCATCTACTGTACATCTCTGTCTCCACCACTCAATCCACAACTACAGCAATGCCATCTACCTCCTGCCACCACCACTAGTATTTTCACAGACAATCACAAACATCCATCCCCATGGCAGGATTCATACCCACAGCTTTTTGGCTGGAAAGCAGATACACTAACCACTTGGCCAACCAGGCTGGCAGATAAATACCTGTTTATTAATGTTCCACTAAAAGATCTGTGATCTGACATATCAAAAATTGTTATTGGTTCTGCTCCCCCACTGGCATTTTTAAATTATTCATATTCACTGCATGTACAAGTTACTTTACGTGAAAAACAAAAACAATATTAAACCGTCATTAGTCCCCCTCTCCATTTCTCTTCAGTCACTTTCTATATAGAAAACTATGCAAGTATCTTTGCAAGTAGCTATACAAGAACACTTTGTAATTAGCTAAACAAAAGTCATGGGAAAACTGACAATAATATAGAAGATAATAAAGAGTACTATAAAAGGAATCAAAGATGACAAAAGTGAGAGGAAAACTAAAGATAATTATAATTATTATTATTGTTCCGGGCAACTCCAAGGAGTCGACAGACTCATCGAGGGAGGCCCCAACATCATGTCAAGAACAACTATTCGACATTCACACAGTATCTATCGTACCTTGCCTTGAACTCATTTATGGTCGTAGCACCCACAACAAACTTTGGAAGCTTACTCCACTCATTCACCACTCTCCAAGTAAAAAAACCTAGCTCTAACACCCTTGTCAACCACGCTCTTGCCCAGCTTCCATTCATGGCCCCTAGTCCTTCCACCACCAGTCATATTTTCAAAAATATCTTCTGGATCAATCTTATAGAAACCCTTCAGTAATTTGAATGTCTCAATCATATCACCCCTCCTTCGCCTATCGACCAATTTCTGCAACCCACAAATCTTCAACCTATTCTCATAAGGTTCATTCCACAGACCTGCTATCATCTTGGTGACTCGTCTTTGGATTCTCTCCACTTCCTCCCCATCACGAAGACACCCTGGTGCCCATAACTGGGCACAGTAGTCCAGATGGGGTATTATCAAGGCTCGATACAGAGGAATAACAACTTGTTTGTCTCTGCATGTTAAAGTATTTTTCAGAAGCCAAGTGATTTAGTGAGCTGTTTTAGTCACTTTTGCAATGTGCCCCCTAAACTTCAATTCCCTATCCACCAACACTCCCAAATTCCTGGCCTCTTCAATCTCCTGGCGTACGGTTCCACCAATGCGATATACTGCTGCTATTCTTTTTACCCCAAAGTGCATAACCTTACACTTTGGCACATTAAATTGACATCCATTTTTCCTAGCCCAGTCCTCCAAACTATCCTGTAAAATTTTGACATCCTGTGCACTCATAATTGCTCTACCCAACTTTGCATCATCAGCAAACGAGTGAACACTTCCTCTCAAATCCTTTCCTATATCATTGATGAACAAATTGAAAAGCAGTGGTCCAAGAACAGAGCCATGTGGCACTCCACTAGTCACGAGCCGTCTTTTAGACTCCACTCCTGAATAAACCACTCTCTGGTATCTCTCCTTCACCAACCCTCCTATCCATCTCACCAACCCTATATCTATCCCCATCTGCTCCAGTTTACTGATTAGGGTTCTATGTGGTATCCTATCAAAAGCTTTGGCAAGGTCCAGTAGTATTACTGTAAACCCATTACCCCTATCCAGTTCAGCCGTCACTGTATTATAAAACGTGAGCAAGTTACTGAGGCATAATCTATCCTTCACAAAACCATGTTGTCCCCCATACAATATCCCATTTTCATCTATCCAATCCTGTATTCTTTTCTTGACTAATTTCTCTAAGACTTTGACAATGATTCCTGATATGCTAATCGGTCGGTAATTTACAACAGCAGTCTTGGAACCACCTTTATGCAGTGGAACTATTTTCCCCTCTTTCCACCCCCTCGGGACTAACCCAGACCCGAGACTCAAATTAAACAAAATGGTCAAGGGTACTGACAATTCTTTAGCTGCTTCTCTACAACACGAGCTGGTATACCATCCAATCCCACAGATGTATTGACATTGAGGTTATGCAATAGACTACTCACCTCCACTTCATTCACCACAATTCCCATATAATCTACTGGTTTATTCGTTTCTGCAATGTAACCACCTGGATGATATATTCTTGCAAAGTGCTCACTCAGTAACTGAATTATATCAACTGATTCAATTACCTCCCTACCATCGGCATTCTTTAAAATCATTCTGCCATGTACATTTTTCCTTTTACTTGCTACATATCTAAAAAGCTGTTTAGGATTCTCTTTAGCCTGCATGGCCAATGTTCTTTCGTAATCCTTTTTTGCTTTTCTTACCACACTGGTTACCCTTCTGGCCTGCGCTTTATACCGTTCGTGTGCCTGCCGGTCACCTTCTCCTTAAATTCCCTCCATAGTTGTTTCTTTTTTTGCAGCTCAAGCTTAATGGTGTTATTCATCCATTTAACCCCTAGTTGATTTATTATTCGGACTCTAGGTATACAGTCAGACATTGCTTCATGCAAACACTTCTTAACTACCTCCCATGCACTATCGACTTCTAGTCCTTGCAGTTGTACATGCCATGGCACTGAACCAATCAAACTGCTAAGCTTGTCATACTTTCCACCCCGATAATTCCACACTTACCCTGTCTTAATTGAAAATTCTACACCTTTAGCCACCTCCCAAGTCAAGACCCTATGATCACTCTCACCGATTGGTGGCAATGTGGTCATATTTGTTACAGCCAAATCCTCAGATGTAATTACTAGGTCAAGCACTCTCTGACCCCTAATATTTTCCATTACATGCTGTCACAGATAGTTATCCCTTAATAACTGCATAAAATCCAATTCCTCACTCCAATCAATGCGACCATAGTTGAAATCTCCCATAATAATCACCTTCCTTCCACTCATTTCTTCTATTTGTTTGTGCATACTGTCACCACCATCTTTTCCATCACCTGGTCTACAGCAGCACCCAATTGTATATTTAGTTCTGCTAGCCACAATCTCACACCAAATGGCCTCAAATGTGCTCTTTTCTCTATCCTGCAATTCAACTTCTATTCTCCTTGGCTGCAGCTCATCAGCTATCATCAACAATACTCCTCCCCCCCCATTTTATTCTCCCTGTCATTCCTGAACACACTATACCCAACACATTCAATCCCACTAGCTATATCATCTACAGTCAGCCATGTTTCACTAATACCAATAACCTGTGGTCTGGAAGTGCCAACCATGGCCAAAAACTCTTCCTTCTTGTTCCTGATACTCCTAGCATTAGTGCACATGAATTTAAGATCCCCATTAGCCCCAACCCTACCTTGATGCCTTATATTACCTATCCCACTCTGATTTGTTGTCCTTATTTGCTTGGGCATATTATATTCATTCTTACATTCAACTGCCTCCCTAAGGACTGTATATCTACTCCCCCCCCCCCCTTAATAAATCTAGTTTCCCTGAATTTGCACATCCACCGCATTCAGCAACACTTTCTCAAGTCTTCTTACACCGTAACCATTCAAATGCAAGCCATCCATCTTATATAGATCCTTTCGCCCATCGAACTCTCTCCACGCGTCCATAAATTCCAGGCCACTCGTCATACATAACCCACACATAAAGTCATTTGCAATTATGGCCCTCCTTTTAAACATTTCACTGTCATACCGTGGCAAAAGACTAATCATTCTAACTCTGTCACTCTTTTCTTTTGCTACCTCAAGCAATTCATTCAGGTCTTCTATCATTTCCATTTTGTCTCCTTTCAAATCATTCGTACCTGCCACAACAATCATTTCTTTCACCCTTTCCTTTTGCTCTCCAATAGACTCAGTTACATCCTTTATGGTCGCACCAGGTTGGTACGATTTTGTCAAATCCTCTACTATCACACCTCGTACTAACGAGTGTCCATACAGCACTCTATCCTTCATTTTGTTCATGTTCACATTCATACATCTATTTTTCCTGTCATACTTTTTATTATTGGCTGGTTCATTCAGTCGACTTTTGCTCATACACTCTAGCTGCTGTTTTGCCCTTTGTATCGCACCATTCAACAACGTGATCTCACTCATTGCGTCTATCTCATCTTTTTTATTCTCAGTAAAACCATTAATACTATCATTCCCACTTTCTACATTCACACTCTCACAATTCTCTGGTACAACCTCGCCGTTTCTTGTCATATTGCTATTTTCTTCATTCTGAAGTTTGACAAAAATATCACACTCACGATCCAAAATACTCTTCAATTTCTCATTCTCCCTACATTTTCTACACACATTCACTCCTTTATTATCATCTAACCACACTTCGACCGCACTCCGCAAAGCGTACATTTTGCAGCTAGTTCACTGAATCATCTCTTTTATACTACCGTTCTTTGATAAAGATGGTGAACCATCATTACTGGCCGCCATTTTCCTTCGTAATTCTAGATGTTCTAGATGTCTGGAGTAATTACTTTGAAAGAGTGTTAAATGAGGCAAGCAGTGAGAAGAGAACAGTAATGAAAAATATTCAGGAGGAATGCAAAAAAAGGAGTACATATCAATACTTGTTATATGGGTATCTTCATGGAGTCAGAAGGTTTATCGTGGGAGATGCACACTAACATCATACACACAATACTCATTATACTCTCTCTCTCTCTCTCTAATTCATTCAGGGCACTCAACTAATTCTGGCAACACACAGCACTCATCACAACTCTCCTGGAATAGTGAGACAGTCATTCCGATTAAGATTAGGACAGAATTAATCTTAATTAAAAACTTTAATTAAGATTAAAGAGAAGTGGAAATTAATCCACCTTGTTTATGCTGTATGTGTACATCAAGAAACGAAATACCTTTTAATGATTCATTTTCTAGTGTGAACTTCATATGAGGATGCAGGGTGTTGATTTTTTTTGTAGAAATGAGTAGAGTTCAAGTTCTGTGCAACTCCAAACTGCAAAGACATTATTGATGCAGCATAGCCAAATTGTTGGTTTTGAGTTGAGAGCAAAAGTTTTATCTTCTAGGTGTTGAAGAAAAAGTTAGCAAAGTTAGGTGATAAGGGTGAGCCCACTGATGTTCCTTCCTCATTTATATATTTTATCTTTCCACGTGAAGTAACCTGATGCGATTGCAAATTTGAATAATTCCACTATACCCTGTGGAAATTTTTGGGTTAACAATTCTATTGTCTCTTTGTGAGGGTTATTAATGAAGAGAGATACAACGTCAAATCTTCCTAACACGTCTGTTTCTGTTAGTTTAATATCTTTTATCCTTATATGAAATTCCGTGGAATTTTTTTTTTTTTTTTTATCAAAGAAGCTGAGTAGTCTGTGAAGGGTCAGACAGAAATCTTGATATTTTATACATGGGACTGCTATAGAATCCACAATAGGCATAAGTGAACAGTTACTTTTATTTTGGTGAACAATATATTCTAGGAGGTCTTGCATGGTGTGTTTTAAGTCTTGTGATGGTTTCTTGATCTATGGATGTTGTTTCATTCCAATAACTTGTTTTGAGCTGACTTTTGGAGGATCATTAAGCTGGGACTATGTAGCAGTAAATTCATTTTCCGTTCATATGATTTAGCATCTAAGACTACAGTGGTATTGCCTTTATGAGCTTTGGTGATAACTATATTATTATTATTTCATTTTAAGGAATTCAGGGGTTTTAATTCTGCTTGCAGAATATTCAATTTTGATGGTTGGGCATCATAGATCACTTTGGCTATTTCAAAATGTAGTCTATTAGTTGCAATACTAGATGGATGACTGGTGCTCTTTTCAATGTTGTGTATGAAATCTAAATATGGAATACGTTTGGGTGAAATCGCAAACTTGTGACCTTGTGCCAATGCATTCAGCTCATCTTCAGTTAGAGGATGGCCAGATAGATTAACAACCCATTTTTCAGCAGGTAATTTTGTTGTATTTTTCTTAGACTGTTTTAACAATGTTAAGTATTTGACTGAAGTATTGAAATATGACGGACTTAAGTATTTGACTTATTAAGTAACTGAAGATGAGTTGAATGTACTGTTGGGTACCCCTCCCCCTACCCTGCATCCATGCTACTAACTCCATATCCATTCCAATTCTGCTGTCACTTTATTATAAAATATCAGTAAATTACTAAAGTAGGACCAACCTTTTAAAAAGTTAAGCTGCCCATCATACAATATCATATTTCTATCCACCCACTGCTGGATTTTACCTTGAACCAACTTCACCAATACCTTCACCATGACTCTATAGTGTAATTGAAAGAATGAAGTATTGTACCTTTTGATTGGAAAATACTAAAGTTCAATTCTTTTCATGACAAGAGGAATCTTTAAAGGACCTTTCTCAATTGAAGGTGAGTTAGTCAATCCCATATGGAGATAGCAGGGTTTTTTCTCCCAGAAACTCAGGTGTTTCATCCTGCGTACAGCAAAATCAACTACACCAATGCATGCAATTTGCAGACAAAAAATACTATCGTTATTGGAGTTGGGCAGTAGATGGCATATGTAGGTGATGAATTAATTAGCAAGGATAGTGAGCTGCATGTAGCAGAATTAAGTAGAGTGTCCTTCCACAAGGAATCCTTGGAGGCAACATGTAATAATAATAATAATAATAATAAATATTAACTGGTCTGTAATTTGCTACTTCTGTCTTGGAACCACATGTAATGGAAGTATACTGTGATCTTTAGACTCCCTTGTGACATCACCAGAGCTGAGACTTCTGAAGAACTTCAGAAGCACTGCCAAAATATCAATATGAAAATCAATATCTATCAAAATCAATAAAAAATATAAATTCACATTGATATTTTTCAATCTGCTGGGCACCTCTTGTTCGTCGACCTCAATTCTGACTTCGATCTCTTACACATCAGCAACTACAAAATTTCCACCTGGATGATGTTGTTGAGCAGCAGATGACATATGTAGTTGATGAATTAATTAGCAGAGACTGTGAACTGTGTGTAATGGAGTTGAGTACCATCCTCCTACAAGGAGTCCTTGGAGGTGTGACTGGAAAATAAGCTGCTGAGTGACCCACTCAGCAACTCCATTTCTTCTGCTTCTGTCACCTTCATATCATCAGCATTGGTTAAAATCATCCTTTCTTTTACTTGCTACATAGTAAAAAAAATATTTTGGATTCACACCTGCTTAGCTATTTTCTCTCCTAATGTGACTTAAGTTTTCTTACCATATTAGTTGCCCTTCTTGCCTGCATTCTGTGCCACTCATGACTATGTTGATCACTTTTTTTTATATTCCCTCCACAATGCTTTTTTTTTTTCCAGCTCTTGCTTTATATCTCTACTCATCCACTTAATCCTACTTGGTTTATTCTTCCTGACCATGGATACGCAGTCTGATACTGCTTCTCTCAAAACAACCCTGACCACTGGCACTGCTCCAAACTGCCTCCTAAGGCTGTCATAATACACAGCTTTGTAGTTCAACATAAAGGTGGAGATACTGCGGAGAAGTACATAAAATGAATTGGAGAGAACATATACAAAGAATCGAGGAGGTAAGGCCACCAAAAAAAGTAACAAAATATAAACCAAAGGGGGAAAATAGACACTTAATTTTCCAGCAAACCCTGACTTTAGGACTAAACAATTTTTCAGCTTTTATAGATCACTATCCATACTGGTTTGTTGCAATTTATATGTATACTTATATAAGTAATATTTTTGTGTGAACATGTTGCTCTCCATCTTAATTTAATTTTGTAACCTAATAGATAATAACATGACTCTAGCTGTGATGTAGTAAGGTTTTTTTTTTTTTTTTCACCAGAGATCAGGCCAATAGTTTTGATGGTTAATCAGTAACTTTAGCATACCCATGTAGATTGTAGTGCAGCTTGTTTCTTTGTATATATGTCTATATTCCAGTTAATGATCTTAATATGAAGATCAAAACAGCGAGTGTTTATTTTGGTTTATATTAAACTAAAGTTTTACTGTATTGCAGTAGTTGTTTCCATAATTTTCATGATGTGTTCTGATCATCGTGTAAGCATGAAGGAAAGGATAACTGAATGTTGATAATTATGGAAACAACATCAAAGTTGACTGACATATCTGACTCTTATATTTGAATATTCTCGATTTTTTTGACAAAAATTGGGGAATTCTTGATAAATGGTGTGGATTGTCTAATATAAGCAGTTAATAAACATGAAAAACAATTAGCAGTTTTTTTTTTTTTTTTTTTAACTCAATCATGCCTTGGATACCTTGCACAGAATCAGATGGAAGAAAGCTATCATGCTCCATCACAGTAAATACAAACTTCAAAGACTCTTTTTGGAATTAGTAGCAGATTTAAAGAACCAGCCTAATCTTAATAAATATGGTAGTATTAAACTTCCATGATTTGGGAAACTAATTCTTAGGCCTCCCATGCAACATCTGAGACTAGCCAACAGCACCAACACAGGGTATCCCTCTATGGGTGCTTTAGTCTTCATTTAGTTTAAATCCACTTATTGTTTATTGTGCGTTATTACAATTTTAACATTGTATTCCTGAAGATGTCTCTGTGACAGATGAAATATTGAAATGATTAAACTTGCTGTTTAATTATTTCTCTTTGTACTGTAATGATTCCATTAAACTGTATCATGGGTATACCTAAATGTATGTTACCTTTGTTAATGTGTGCCCTAATTAATTCCTATTCTCTAGTAAGCTCTTTATCAAACAACTTATCCTCTATTGATGCTAACCAACTACAGAACTTCACATAATCACACATTCTGTCTGGCCACTTCAAGTCAATAAATCTCAGGAAACAACTTCAGTATTGAGACCGCATTCACAACCATATCCCATGAGGATATGAAATTGAATGTTCTAAAACATTATATTACTTCCATCACATCATGCCTAAATCAGTTTATCCCTCACAAACTCTAGAAATCACCATTTCTATATGCTATCTTCGTTCAATCATATACTCATAATTAAGATCTCCCAATAGGATCACCCTTCTTTTTCCAGCTCAGCTAATCACTAAACATTATGATCATTGTCCCTCTACATTCCAACGTCTATAGCAACATCCTATTAGATATGTAATTCAGTTTATTTTAACCTTATCCTAAATAACCTCAATGTAATTGCATATGCTGCTCTTATCCACCTCCACTCTTAGTAACAATTCCTCTGCATCACTACCACCATTCTCCCTCTTCTTTTCACCTTTCTATGATTCAATAGAATATTTTTATTCCCACCTGCATATTATCCTCAACCAAGACAAGGGAAAATTATCATTGGGCAACTATCTATGGGCACATTGACCCAATCAGTGCCTACGAACTCATTGTTATATTCCTTGCATTAGTATACAAAACATAACAGTTCTTGTGAAGTCTCATAGGCCATGTTCATATTGTCCTTTGAATAATGGGACTTATGAACAAGAGTAGTCCTTTATCTGATCAACCCTCCCATTACTATACTTCAGATGAAAGTGATCCCTTCCTTTGTTTTCAGGTCATCACTCGCTCACTCTCACACACAAACACTCTGTCCTCTGGAACATTCTATCACATTTACTATAATCACTCTGTCTCTTTCTCTGATCCTTAATGACACTCAGTTTATTCTCCTCTGTTCACGTTCTCTCTCAAACCAATCCAAATATTGAACATCAATTCAAATGTAGCTCATCTGCTTAAACCATTCTAACTTCCTTTCTAATTAGCTCCACCCTCACAAATTGCACACCTTTTTCTCAACACAGCTCAGCTTTCGTCATGCCATTTATTATCTCTGTTCTTTTTTTTTTTCTCAACTGACTATTGTTATATTAGGTATCACACTAATCACTTTCCAACTATATTGTTAGCTTCATAATTTCCTCAAATATCTTTCAACTTTCCTTTTCTCATCATCCAAATCAACTTGTGCTTAAAACCACTACTACTGCTGATGCATTACTTCCATGTAAATGCTCAGTTATTGGTCTTGTTGTGCTATGAAAAATCTCATGTATCCTGTTATTCACCTACAATGATCAAATCCTCCATGCACTGTCCAAAGGACTCAACATCCTTTGACACTTGCTTCCTCTTCTAACTTCTTCCCTCCTAGCATCAGTTAGTTGCTTTGTCAAATGTTTAATTTCATTCTCCATATGCTCATTTCATGCTTCATCTTCATCAACACTCATTCACAAGTTCTTTCACATTTACATTAACTATTACAGTTACTAATACTTCCATTTTTTTTTTTTTTTTTTTTTGCCTGCTCTTGGTCACAATGTTTTCCTTCAAATGTTTGAAGCCCAAAGATTATCAAACATTTATATCTTGCACTTTCCTTTAAAATTTAAAAAATAAATTTCATAACCCCCCACCCTCCAAAACAAGTGCAAATATACCTATCTTACATGAAAATTAGCTATGAGAATGTTTTTTTTTTCTTTTAATATAAAGCAATATGTAAGTTTTTCAAATATACACAGTATCACTACAGAGTTAGCATCTTGTATGTTATAATACTTGCTGAATTTAATCTTTAAAAATACATTTGAAGTGTTTGTAAGAACATGCTTTCATTTACTTTCTAAACCACTTTGAATTTACAGTATGATGACTAAACTACTTCAACCAAGCCAAGCATTTTAAAAATGCTTTCCAATATGGCATTTAAAAAAAAGTTGTTTTTTTAATGTTGAAAAAGTGTTTTCAACATTGAATCTTTTATATCAACACAACATGGCCTCAATCACTTGCCACCTCCTCCCCTTCAGATATGAAAGAGATACACTCCATTTTAAGAACCTCTACTTTAGTCTATCAGTGCACTTCTCAAATATCCTAATATGATAATTCTTTTTTAATCATCAAGATGGACTAGATGTTCACATTTTTGGACATGTATGCAAAAACAGTATCGACCAAGAAAAGTCCAACCCAAAATTTATTCTGAGCTAAAACCTTCCAAGCTACTAACTTACACTTATGAATGTCAATTTTAAGAATTCTTATCTATATTAGTAGACTATATATAATCAAGTTAAATTGACAATTTTAATAATACATAACATTACAAACTATGCCCATATTGAATTTAAAAAAAAAACAATTAAGCATTACAATTAATACTATCCCAGAATATCTATCATATATGCATAATTCCTTCTATATTAATGCAGATGTCACTTTTAGTAGCAAGCAACTACTATTTACTAATCTATTTACTGATCAAAATACTCTGATGCAATGTCCATGGATAACCTCTTGTTGCTCAAACCCTTCCCTAAGTAGGCTTTCCTGTGAGAAAAATCTAGTTTGAATCTAGAAAATGTCTCACTAACTTATAATTCTCAAGTACCATTTTATTAATGTAATTTGTTATTTTATTTCATGCCTAAACTCTTATTTATATTTAAAGCAAACTTAAATTAGATAAATCTTCATAACTTAACAACCTCACAGAAGATTCCTGATATTGCACTACCTTGATTAATCACAGTCAACTATATTTTTGCAGTTCACTACAGTCATTAAGATGAGTAACCACATTCTTGAGCTACTTTACATAAAACGTATCAACAACCCCCCCCCTTTAGTTTTTAATTTAATCACATAATAGGCAGCATCTTTCAACATTAAGTTAGTTATAAAAGCTCTAGGAATTTGAATTAAGAAGATAAAAGATATCCGTACCATTAAAGAATTCATTTCCAAATATAATAGCTTTGCAGTTTACAACAGAAACGGAATGTGCCAATGACTCCATTCTTAAATTAGTATTAATGAGACCAGGAACTACACCAATTTTTGACAAACCAAGCCAAATCATTACATATTCAGGTTGATTTCCCATAAATAAAGCAATATCATCTCCACGTCTGAATCCTAATTCTGCAAAACAACTGGCTATCTTGTTAGTGAATTCTTCAACCTATTGAAAAATAATGCAGAAATATTACTTTTTGCCATAGCATGTTTACTAAAATAACATAGAAATAACATATTTTCCTAATAAAGAAAATGAATATATTTAAATTTACTGAAATGTCTATTAATAGTTATATTAATTCTATCTATGTACAACTCAAAAGTTTGGTGTGATAGAAAATCTTCAAAAGAAGATTAGTATATATTTGTTCATTTTATTATTGTTATTATTCCCAACCTCCATGGAGTTATAAGACTCTCCATGGTAGGTTCCCTACAGATAACACAGTTTATTACACGACTCATTAAACTCATACACTATTTGCACACCTCTAAGGCAATGCATTCCATGCTCCTAGCATTCTCTATGAATAAAAAAAAAATAAATAAATTAAAAAAAATCTGACCCTTTTACTCACTCCTTCCTTTTGATCCTTTCAATGTCTCAATATCATCTCCCATCTTTTATCCATGAAACTGTAGTTTGCATGCATGCTTTAATTATCCTCATATCCAACACTGTACAGTCATGATATCACATTTTTGTAATCTGCATCTGCACCATCTCCAAGGTTCACTCCTTCCTTTTGATCCTTTCAATGTCTCAATATCATCTCCCATCTTTTATCCATGAAACTGTAGTTTGCATGCATGCTTTAATTATCCTCATATCCAACACTGTACAGTCATGATATCACATTTTTGTAATCTGCATCATCTCCAAGGTTACTTCATTCCCTTCAAATCCCAATGACCAGATCTGAGTACAATAACCCAAATACAATCTGATCAAAGCTATTTTTAAACAAGTTAATTTTATACAATGAAACCATCACCACCACCCTTTTATCTCTGTTGGTCAATGTCTTCCTCAATACTGTGGCAAACGAACTTCAAATTCTTATTAATCACCAAGATTCCATGAGACCTCCATTTCTTCCAGTATAACTCCACCAAGCGACATTTCTCTGTGTATCTCTTTCAAAACCAAACATTTATAGTTCGCCCACCGATTTGAGGTCCCTCGACACTTCTGCGCATGTCAGAAAAAGGAGAATCCATTCCGATAATAGGGTAATCAGTCTGTCCTCTGGGATGTAATAATAAACAGAGTTTTTTTATTATTACAGGTCGGAAAATTTAGCTTTTCTTTTACGAACATTGCTGTTTTTAAAGTGCAACTATTTTGCTTGTATAACAGTTGGAAAAATGTACGTAGAGTGTTAATAAAATTAAAAAAGCTATAGCATAAAACAAAAATGTAACTAAGTTTATTTTTAAGAAAGTTTTCTTTAAAATAAAAAGAATTATACAGAAAAACAGAAATTATTTCAAATGAACTTAGATATTCCAAACTTACAGTTGAGAGAACTGAGGCACTTTAATGTCCTAAACTGATTAATTATTTATGAGTTGTTGTGACTCTCAATAGCATGCAAAAAATTGTTGGAAAAAATACCATTGTCAAATTCTTTTACTCTTCAGAGTCATCTGAATCGGTGTCCGAATCGCCATCACTTTCACTTAAACTGATTACCAAATGTTCGCACAATTCTTCGATAATTCCGTCTCTATCCCAATATATATTTTCCAATGAGGTGACATGAGAGCAATATTTTTCCCACTTTTGAACTGTAATACTTTCAATCGCCTGTTCTGAAAGTTTAAAAAGTTTCGACATGTCAATATCCCCAGTTACGTTGCGATGGCGAATGAGACTTTTCACTTCTGCCCAAACATACTCAATAGCATTAATATCGCAATGATATGGTGGTAGCCTCAAAGCTAGAAATCCATGCTCTTTGAGCATCGTGTCGAATTTAAATAGTTTAGTTGTGGGCGAGTTTCTTTTGACCAAATTAAGCAATTCAATTTTTCGCATATCTGGGGAATGAGAAATGTTATTTGCAGAGAGCCAATCCATAAGAACTTGCTTCTTATTAGACCAATTTGGAACTTTGTTTAATCGACTAGAGTGATATGAAGCATTATCAATTATAACAACAGCATTTTTAGGAAGGTTTGGAATCAGTTTTTCTTCTGCCCACTTTTCGAAAATCGTAGAATTCATTTGCCCATGGTAATCTCCAATAGTTGAATTGGCTTTGTATAGTAAGTTTGAATTCGCTAAAAAACCCATTTCTCCACCTGCACACAAAATTATTATGCGCCGCGAGGCATTTCCGGTTTGTAGCACTCCACATTCTTCTTTAGACTGCCAACATTTTCCATAAGTTAAATTACTATCAATCCAAGTTTCATCTAGATATACAATCGGTCTTTTCTCCTCCCTGAAACGTCTTATTGCTCTCAAATACTGCGTTCTAGATAAAACAATGTCACTTCGCTCCATGATAAGTTTCCTTTTATTCTGGGACTTTTTAAAACAAAATCCGATTTCATGAAGTATTTTCCTTAAAGTTTCTCTTTTCCAAGAAAAATTAATTTTTTCTTTATGCACAGGAATCAATTTCGGAACAGTTGGCACTCTTTTCTCGACCACGTAAAATTCGTGAATAGTTCTTCTTATAACGTCTACATCAAAATCATTCAAAGCTACGGTTTCGATGGTTTCTTTCTCTGGCGCTTTTTTTAGGAGATTTAAATTTTGGCTTCACCTTTTGATTCCCTACGAATTCTTTTAACAGTCGACCCCGATACGCCCGCAATTGCACTTGCACGTTTTATGACTTGAGAAAGGGGAACAAGAAGACGGCCTTCTGACGATTCTTTTTCGCAGAATGTCAGCATATTATTCAATATTCTTTTGCAAGAGCTACTGAAACGTGTAACAATAGAACTTGTTGACTGTACTGGATCCATCATATACAAATTAATAATAAAAAAATAATGCAAAAAAAGAACAACAAAAATCAAGCTAGTACTAGTACAGCGACAGACAAGAAAGCACGTGATTTCGCATGTTGGCGACCAATTCGTACATCCTTCATTTCTTTCTCCCCTTCAGCATGAATCGACTATTCTTGGCACAAAGCCAAGAAGGGACCTAGAAGTGGTGGGCGAACTATAGCTGCATTAAACTGCATCCCAATTGATTTTCCCACCCTTCCAAGTATATTCAAATCCTTTTGAGAAACAAAAACATCAGCACTATTATTAATAATCCTCCTAAGCTTCACATCATCTGGATATGAATATCCTCCTGTAATTCAGTAACTACAGAGAGACAGTTGCCTGCTACTGTCCTTCCACCAACTCCCTCATACACAGCTATCTGATATCTAACAAAAAGTCAGTTATCAATCCAATCCACTAATCTGATATCCAAATCCATATGTTGCAACTTAAAACAACAACTTATGATGTAGCACCTTGTTGAATGCCTTTACAAAATTCAAAATAGCAGTGTATGTCTTACTATTATACTTATTAATCTATCATGAAAGGTAACCAGATTACTAAAAAAAATCCATGCAGGCCAGCATAAACAATAGTCTCTGCATTTGCCCAATTCTGTATTTTTTTTTCTGTGAGTTCTTAGCAAATTTTAATTAATCTTTAAATTTCTTTATTTTAATAAATTTTAATTAAGAAATATAAACTGGTCTATAGTCCAATACCTTCTACCACCCTTGTATACAATGGAAATCTTACCCCTTCCTCCACTCCTTGGGAGCTTGTCTCATTGCCAGAGTTTCATTAAACAGCCAGGTCAATGACATAGTCAATTCCTTAGCACATTTCCCCCTTCTCTGCAATATACAATCATAAAAAAATGACGTGCTTTGCAACAGCAACTATTGCATAATGACACCATCCATTTATCACAAATTTTGTTTGCTTAATTTTTGCCATTAAAATGGCCTGAATGTAATCAAAATTGAAAAGACTCCAAATTTCAATGGTGATTTTAAACAACAGACCATGAAATACCATCCAATTTCAAATAATTATACCAATAAAACTGCTCAGATAATAATGAAAAAAAAAGAAGAAGCATTCATCAATTAGTCTTGACATTAAAATATGTACAAAACAAATAAATGTTCATGAGTCTTACCTAAAGTTGAAAATTGCTGTACAACAATGTATGCATATGGGATTCAAATGGGATTGTACGTCCAGTTTCCCCAATATAAAGTAGGTTACAGGTGCAATAGATGCAATAAACTCCAGGATGTGCCAATGGGGAGATCCTTAGAGGAGTTGAATATGTTTATTTAATTTTAAAGGTGGTTTAAAAGTAGCATTAACATTATAGAATTCTATAATCTGTAGGTGTAGAATTCTATTATTTTTTTTCTGATAACCCTTTAATGTATGGGATAGCTATGGTTTTACTGTAATCTATATTATTATACTATATTTTCAAAGGGGGAAGAGATAGATGTGCAATATATAATCATCAAGGAAAATCACCTAGCCTCTCCTCCCTAATCCAAATCCACTTGATGAACCCTAGAACCTGCGCAAGCAAACAGAAGAAAATTGGGTACCAACTGCAGTGAGAATTTGGCCAGGTATAAATAAGAGAACAGACCAGGGACAAGTTTGGAAGCCCTAAACCAGGCTGTGGATGGATGGCATTTCTTTAGGTGGATTGTTATTCTTGGGAGGTTTGGATAGTCAGAATATTGACCACATCAAGATGGATGTTCTTAACCAGTGTGAGTGAGAGATCATAGCTATCATGTTCCTTGCTAGTAATTATTTTCAAAGCTATATCCTTGGCTATAAAGGCAGCAGCATCTTTTGAGGATGCCTATGACGATAGATTCACCACGCATTCCAGCCATAGTGGTGGTCAGGAAGTCTTATGCTGCTGAAGAGCTTTGAATTTACATCTTAGCCCAAAGAGATTACTAAAAAGCTACCTTTTCATGTCAAACTATCCAGGATATAGAGTCCTAAAAATTCATAAACCCTAATACCCTCTTCATCTGACCTGGCTGGCTGAGTGCTTAGCATACCTGCTCTCCAATCAACAGACTGCAGGTTTGAATCTGCTGTAGGCATGAATGAATGTTTGCGATTGTCATTAGGTGGAAGATAAATTTCATCATCTGGTGTGAGACCACTGCCCCCACTTATTGAAAGCCTGAAATGGCTTGAAAAAGTTATTACACAAAAGGTATTACACAGAGGCTGCTATAGTCCAAAAGACTATTTTTAAAAGCAATGGCCATGAAGCATTTTCCCTAATGTCAACAAGTATGACTGTTAATTTGTCAAAAATCTAGGAGATAGTTATTATGACACCAGAGAGCCCAACCTACAAAATTCTCCAAATTAACTCATGGTTATCTGGCAAAAAAAGAGGATGTCATATTAAGACAATAGTTCTGTTTCAGTTACAATTTGAATTGTTTCTAATGATTTAGTTTAGTGCCTGTGTTCTTGTCACAGTAACAATTTGTGCTCTGAAGATGCTGGGTGGAAAGCCAGCAAATATTAGTAAGGTGACTCCCATCCCATTCATGTGTCATCTCCTATCCAGGAAGTTGGCTATCATGATGTGACTCATGGTTTACCACATGTAAACATATTGTCATAAGGATTTATGGCTGTAAATCCACGTGTTCACAGGACTGGCTTGCTTGTTTTGGGGACGAAGAATCCGAGTTTCCAGGTGAAAAATACCCCTAACTCCACATGAGACTGGCTAACTCATCCTTAGTTGAAAGAGGCTAGATAAAGGTTCCTCACGTCGGACAGGAATCAAACCCAGGTCTTTCCAACCAAAGAGCTTTGTCTACACCGACTGTGCTACAGAGACTAGTAAAGTGAATAAATTAATTTATTTCTTCCTCTCTTAGTGTTGTTTATATCATAAAGCACTACAATGAATAATCAACAACATCAAAGTCTCACGATATATATATTACTAATCAGTTCTAATCAATTTGCCAAATTTTGTCAATACAAATGATCTGATTGAAATAAAAATTAAACCATACAATCATATTCTAGTTTACATCCTATCCAGTTAAAATAGAGTAAGAGAGATATTTCCATAAAAAAATGCATATAAATAATTTGAAACCATTTTATCCCTACTTGAAATGGTCTGAAACAAAAATTGCAAGGGTGCAAGAATTTTTTGTAAAAATTCAATAAAATCCATCCAGCTAGCCTGGAAATAACCTTAAATTGGCAGACAAAATGAATTTAGTAAGTACTTATGCATTTTACAAAATACACCAAAAAAATGAGCAAAATACTGAAAAAGTAAGCAGTTCTTTGAAATTTAGAAGCACCTGCTTGGCAGACATTATTAGGAATGTGCAACTGAACAAACGTAAACAAAAAGCATAAGATAAAAATGAAGTAATGGTGTCAGCCAAATAGCTACTAATAAATTTCAAGCAACCTCTTGCTTTCTCAGTCCATTTTTATTGGATCCCATAGTGAAGATGTTCATCTTATCTTTTGTAGAAATGTTTATTACTTCTGTTGATGTTTAGTGGACAAAACCTCTAGAAATAATTTCTAACTAAATTTATTTAGCTATTAAATTATTACACATCAAAATATCTGTAGTTAATGTATCTTAATTAAATATATTTCAACTGTGTCTACATGTTACTTATACAGAATGAATAACACAGTTATCTCTCAGAAAACTTATTCAGTTTTACCATGACTCAGGTTATTTTATGTGGCAAAGGAAAAACTTACAAGCAGACCAAAGGCACAACTATTCCTCTCTCTCCATCAATCTTTTCATGAAAGATTTTGAAAATATAGTCCTAAACCATGTGTCTTCTCAAACCCACAATATGACAGCTATGTTACATGGATGATGTGTTCTTCATTTGACCTGGATATGTTGGAAACATTTTTAATAAATCTCAACAGCCAACACCTGAGAATCTGTTTCACCACTGAAATGGAAATCAATAATTGTCTGTCTTTCCTTGATACTCTGGTCATTCAACTAAACAATACATCCATATCCTTTTCTGTCTACAGAAAACCTACACACACACACACACACACACACACACACACACACACACACACACACACACACACACACACACAGGAAGGTACATTCCTCATCATCTATCACAGCAATATGGTGTTATGAAAACCCTAACAAGCTGAACTAGAACCATTTGCTCAGACCACATTAGTCTTTCCACAGAAATCAATCATCCAGGGCACTTTTTAACCGATGTGAAGTTTCACGTGTTTTAAAAAGGTGAGGATGCAGAGACCCTCTCAGAGAACCCTGATCTCTAGAGAGCACATTCCACAGGTGGCAGATGGGGGATCCCATCAGATATGATGGGATGGCCTGAATAAGGTCCCATGGATCAATAGTGCCCTAGGGGCTATCATCTTAATAATAAGGATAGTGGCGTCCCTAAGATCCCCTAGCTGGGTTTGTTCTCTTCTTCCTATCTTACTTTGAGACAGGCTTCTTCTTTTTACCTTTTCTTTCTGATCTCTCTTGACCAACTCCTTCTTCTGACCCCAATGCAATTTGAGTAGTCAAGGGCTAGGGATCTTTCCTTTTCGTACCTTAATCTCTTTCTGTACAGGTAGAAAGAGCTCATATTTCAGGGTAAAGACATCTTACTAGGGGTAGAGGTCCCTGTTGCTAACCTGTCTGTGTGACCTGGTACAGTCTGGAGTTGGTTCCCACAGGCTTAGAGAAGGTGCACTGCAAGAACAAAACTCTATTCCTTCAGGTTGAGGTCAAGCAAAGGGCTGGTACCCCTTTCTTGTAAAAAAATCTTATTACTACACATCCCCAAAAGATAAATGGAACTGCACAGAAATTTGGAATATGGACTATACAGAGTTTATCTGGAAATGGAGAAGTATTAAAAGAGGTCACTAATGAAAGCTTAGATTTAGTGGTTTTGATAGAATAAAAAAATTAAATAAAATAAAATAAAAAGTACTAGGTGTGAAGTTCAGGGTGGTTGTAGACGCATGTGGATAAGGCAAAGAGAGCAATAACTAGGAGCTCTGTGGATAAAAAAAAAAAAAAAAAAATGAATAGCCTCTATTAAAACCTAAAAAGAGTTTAATGAATGATTTGTGGCATATTTCCTGTTTTGTGTATTGGCTGATATGTTATGTCATGTTTCAAGGCAAAGGTAATGAATGAGACGATTCATCTTGATCTGGTGTGGACATGTTTATTTAATAGACAATATAATCGCAGATTAGTATTCAGGAATGTGTGAACTGAGCTAAGTAATACATTCCTTCCTAAGACCATTTTAAATATGATTTTGCAATTAATGCTATCTTTTTTTGCTAACCTCTAATTTTTCTCAGAATTCATTCTCATATCTGTGGTCTCCAATATTTGATCAAATGCATTATTTCTAACTTAGATCTCAGATCCATAAGTTAAAATTGGTTTGAATATTTAAGTATACAACTATTGTAGTGTTTCTAATTTCTCTCTTATGGAATATAAATTTATTCCAATGCCTGCCTACCATATTTTCCATGGTTCCCTTCCACCTTTGTTCTGTGTCTGTTTCCATATTTAACTTTTTTTATGGTTTTTTATTATTATTATTTTTAGTTTTATAACCAATAGGCTTTTTTTCTTATAATGCAGAGTTTTTAGTTTTTTTTTTTTTTTTTTTTTTTGAGATAATAGTACCAATTCCTCCAAGGGTATAAATGCTAAGAAATGAAATTCCAGGATGTGAAGAGGTAAGACAAGTGACTAACATAGAGACAAGTGTCTAACATAGAGTATATCTTCTGCTAATAAGATATACTCTATGCTGCATGGCAAAGAAAAATATTTAGTTATAGTAAAAGATACGGAAAGCAGAGACGAACTAACATTAGAGTTTAGCATTCCAAAGTAGCATAATAATTCCTTAATGACAGGAAGTCAGGTGAGAACAGCAGAAATCTAGAGATTTCCAATGGGATTGTAGAAAGCAATGATGAAATCCTTATTCAGACATTCTGAAAATGGGATAAAATCAGTAACATAAAGAAGTGGCTTAAGTGAAGATTCCAACTGGCTTTCTTTGAAGTTACCTTCACAAGGGTCAAGGAGATGCCCATATCCTATTTTGTCAACACTGGTAGAACTCAAGTTATGGTGAACTATACAGGAGTGCAGAAGACTGCCTGCATTGCAGCTCATATGACTACTTAGGTGGAAAATGCCATAAGACTAAATGCTGTAATGAGATGTTCTGAACATCACATTACTATCTTAGAAGTTTTGCAAAAAGAGCAAGGGCACCAGTAGAACATAGCAAGACAGCCTGTTCTACTGAGAACATGCCATCTTACTAAGAGGCCAATAAAGAAACACTCCCAGATCTTCCAATTCTGTATAGCAAAGAGGGTGCTTTCAAACAAACTATGTCCAGTAAAATCATAACAAAATGCATGATAATATAAAAGAAATTAGGAAGATGATTCCCTGTCTACCCGGAAAAGACCATCTTACTTAAAATTAATAGCAATGAGTTTGGTGTAAAAATTGAACAGATAGAAGACTAAACGTAAACAAATGAAATATTTCTATAAAGAGAAATCGGAAAAGAAGAAACAAAAAAAAAAAATAAATAAATAAGACATCTGAAAGAACTTAGTATCCAGACAAGATCATTGAAATGGAAAAGTGAATTAATATATAAAAAATTGCTGATAAAATAGAAGAAATTAAAAAAAACAAGCTAAAAATAACATATTAAAAGGAGAAGAAATAAAAAATGTACAGAGATAAGGTTGAAGACTCCTCAGTCTCAGAAGAGTTCAAAGACTATGAAGAACCATCTCACCTGATAATAGAGAGGGATACAATTAAGGAAAAAAAATAATCAAGCCACTGTTGCAAAGTTCTCTCAGTATGAATAACATTTACATAAAAAAAAAAGAAGCCAGCTTCAAAATCAAGATCAGCAGCCATGAAATGGAAATAACAGCAAAAAAAATTTCAAAAAACCTGGAAAAGAATTTACAAGAAGTAGGATACACAATTCCTCCTTTAAAAAATTGAAGACTTCATGAGATTCATCCAAAATCTATAAGTTAAAGACTTGCCTGTAATACTTCACTAATCATATTATCTCCTTTCTGTGTTGTCTCCACAGAAAGGAGATAATACGATTCTTCTGTGATGTCTCCACAGAAGGATTCCAGTTCAGTTAAACAAGAAGCCATGTAGAAACTTATGCTACTCAATAAAGCAAGGTTATTGTCTCTCCAAGAGGCACTTCTGCAGATATAAAAACTTATAAAATAGATACCCACTCCTGTCTTATTGGAGGTTTGGGAGATCTAACAAGGCAGGAGCAGAGGTTCTTATATTCATCCTTTCCCCACAGATCTTTCTCTAATTTACAAAGGAACACAAAAGAGCAAGTTGTAATAAACTGGAAATATTGTATAATGTAATAAAATATTGTATAATTTGTAAATGTATATGTTCCAGGAATTACAGCTATACTTATGTGGTGCCCATCTCACCACAGCAGCTGGAGACACTGTATTGAAAACCTGACAGATAAAATAGGAGGAGACACCAGAAGTGTAAAAGTAGGATATGCACAATTAAAAGTATGTCTCATCTAACAGACACATGAGAATTCACAACCCTAATCACCAAGCTAATTTTTACAAAAATCAAAGTATAGGTCCCAGCTCAAGTGAATTCATATCTCTGATTCCCTTATAAGTACAGAATAATTCAGATCAAACATCTTGACATGAACATATCAGATAATAATCTAGTCCTACTTAAATTCCATGGAACAAGTAGAGATCAGTTCTAGACCATGGAGCCTTTCAGGTTTCTCATCCATCTTTACAATCAAACTCCAGATCCTCTGTTCCAATTGAAATAAATGTTTACCTGGGACTGGTATACATGGTCAGAATTCAATGAAGTGGTAAAACAGAACATGATTAAATGGGGGAAAGGAATGTGCTTTTCTCAAAAGGAAAAAGTTAAAAGATCTGTATAAAGAAAGACACTGGCTTGTAGCAATGGTACAGAATGCAGTGACATTAAAAACATCAACAGTCATCGTCATCAATATCATACATATCAAGGATTTAGGCCTAGCATGGCCTGTTCTGGCCTTAGAAGTCATCGTTGAATCGTTTAAGAGGACGTCCTGGTTTTCTTTTTCCTAATGGCTTGTACTTTAAGGCTTGTTTTGGTAATCTTTCTGTTTTCATTCTTTGAACGTATTCCATCCATTTATGTTTATATTTTTTAATTTTTTTCTATTACTGGTTCTTGGTTTAATTCTTTCATAATATCTTCGTTTCTTTTGTGATCAAATAGGGTATACTTTGCAGGTTTTCTCATAAACTTCATTTCTGCTGTTGTTAATCTTTGTTTGTCTTTTTGTTTTATTGTCCAGATTTCGCTTCCATACATCAAGACCGGTAAGGCTAATGTATTGTATACTTTTAGCCTGGTTTGTTTTTGAACTAGGTTTGGTTTAAATATAGAGTTAATTACACCTGTTATTTTTAAATATTTTGCAATTTTTACGTTTATATCTTTTTCATTTTCATATGTGATCATACATCCTAGGTAGTTAAATGAATTCACCTGTTCTAAGATCTTGTTATCTATTACTATTTTAGTTCTTGCTGGATCTTGTCCTTTAAAGGCCATAGTTTTTGATTTTTCTGTTGATATTATCATACCATAATCTTTGGATATCTCATTTAAATTTAAAATAGCTTTCTGTAAGTTATTTTCAGAATTTGTAATTATTATTTGGTCGTCTGCAAAGAGGAGAGTGTTTAAGTTCACTGTAGGAGAAAGTTTAATTCCTTGATGTAAATTTTTACTCCATTTTATTATTATTTCATTTAAGTAGATATTAAAAAGAGTTGCTGCGAGGGGACATCCCTGTCGGACCCCTTGGTTTATCTCTCTTGTATATGATAGCTCGTGATTTAATCTTATTTGTATTTGATTCTTTTCATATATATACTTGTGATAGCTTTTAGGATATTATTTGGTATTTGTCTTTCTTTTAATATGTTAAATAATATGTTTCTTTTAACTTTGTCAAATGCTTTTTCAAAGTCAATAAATGCAATATGTGTTTCCAAATTATATTCTCTTCTTTTCTCTACTATTAATTTTAGGCAAAAGGCTGGGTCTATACATGATCGTCCATTTCTAAATCCATTCTGTACCTCTAGAATAAAGTTTTCGGAATATTTCATTAGTTTGTTATTTAAGATTCTGCTATACATTTTGTAACAGGAATTTAGTATACTGATACCTCTATAGTTTTTAGGGTCATCTCTATTACCTTTCTTAAAGATGGGAATCACAATTGCTTTTTTCCATTCTATCAGGAAGATTTTATTTAAAAATAATAAGAGTCTTTTTTTGAATCTTGTTCCTGCGTATTTATATAGTTCTGAACCTAGCTTATCTTCTCCAGGTGATTTTCCATTTCTTGTTTCTTTCAGGCTGATTTCTAATTCTTCTTCAGTTAAAGAAAGACACTGGCTTGTAGCAATGGTACAGAATGCAGTGACATTAAAAATATCAACAGCTAAAACTGGAAAAGCAGAAACAAGTAGAAGAAAGGTATTATTAATTAAATAATACATCAGCACTTAGATCTTCAGCAGCATTTTTCAATAGACAGTTCAAATTCCACAAAGAAAGGGCTCGTCCAAATCCATCTAGATGGTGAAGGAATGTCCACCACATAACATATCATTGACTCCTTTGAGAAACACTATGAACATTTATTTGAAGCCAACAGCACTATGGAAAACTGCAACTGTTGGAACATTCATTTCTTTTCTTTTTAAATCCAAGATGGGTTTAATAAGCCCATTACAGTAGCTAAAGTTACTACAGCCTATAAAGAATGTCAGACATGGAAAGTCCAAGGATGAGATGATGTACAGATGGAACTTTACTGTAAGGAGAAGGATTTTATTCTTCTCGTTTTAGTTATGCTATTTAGTTATGTCTCTATGGGCTCAAAGCAAGAATATGACATATAATCAAAAGCATATATACATATGGTGTTCCAGACTGAGTAGTAGAATTTAATCTACTAAGTGATCTACTCTTCCTAGTTAATATTACAAAGTCTCTAATGGTGGCTGTTACTCAAGAAGCATTTGACAATATCTGAAATCCATTCTATTCCACATTCTCCAGCACATATGGGTGAATAAAAAGCTAATACACCTACCCCCCTTTTAAGTCAGTGGATTTCTATCACCTAGTCAAAGAGTTGAGCAAGGTTTCCCCCTTTTAGTCCCTTGCTCTGCACTCTTTCTGCAACCTTTTTCTGTGGGAATGCAACAAACTGTATGCTGTGCAAGGGGTGACAACTCCCTTAACTATGAAGGTAAATAAAGTATTAGCATATATTGAAGATCTAGTAGGCACTTTAAAGAATAATCATTTGACATATATATATTTTTTTGGATATTTTGAAAAAATTCAGAAAAATTAGTGGAGTAAGTGTCGATGCTGACAAGATGTAATTAAGAGAATATCTCACCATACTTGTTATTCCCTTATTCATCAGTTCAAATACTACCAGTTCAAGAATATATATATACAAAAAGCATTGAAACCTCAGAAGAGGTTTTAATGCTTCCTTTTCTTTTAAATCATAATTTGGCCAAAACACTGAATACTCATTTTAATTAGCTGAAGCAAACTGAAAGAAATTTTATAAGTGTTTTGGTTAAAAAAAAAAAATACACTCATTAAAACTGATAAATATTTTTAATGAGTATATATGTTATGGTTAAAGTGATAAATCCGGTTATTATTAATAATTACCGGTTAAAGTGAATAATTAGAATTAATCACTTTAACCAGTTAAAGTGAATAATTCCTAGAGGAGCTGGTAAATGTAAAAAACAAATAAAACAACAAAATGGTCGGAAGGGATAAAATTTATTCAGTTTATGAAAAACAGAGCACATCACTCTGGAATAGATCACAGTCCCTATGAAACTATGTTTGGCTGTAAAGCTATTGAAAACATACTTACCAGTCGATACCTTGTCAGAAATCACAAGTGAAGAAGATTTTGAGATTATATTAAAAGATCAAACTAATAAGGATGTTGAATGTGAGAAGATAATCTCAGAGAGGGAAAGCAGTATTAGGACAGAAAATGGTGACAATGTGGAAGTGGAAATAGATGATACGAGTGATGACTTATCTGTGGGAGATCCAAACAAAAACAGAAATAAGAGTGTTAGCCAAATCGAAAGAAAATAACATTTTTCTGAAACAGGAACGATCAACAAGGAAGATAACAAAATAAAAAAATATAACTAATGTTGAATTAGAAAATAATGAAAAAAGTAAGGAAAGTACTTCTTTTAGACTCAATGAAATCACAGAAAATTCAAGAATCTCGAAACTCTGCTAAGCAGTCACTTAAGAAGCAAGCTAAAAAAATGTTAAGGCTTTCAATGACTAAGTTTCCAATTGCAAATGTAGGAGAAAATGTTCGGATAAGAATTCCAGAAGTAGACAGGGCTAAGACTGATAACCGGAATATTATAGCTGTTATAATTCTATTGAGAATGAAAACCTATATAAATTAGGTACAAAATATGGTATTTTAACCAACTCTATTCGAGGAATGAATTTACCGTTTGTAAGGAAACTTTTATTTCAGTTAATGAAGTTCCTGATATTGAGATAAGTCTAAGAGAATGTGCCCACAAAAATTCTAATTTAGGCAGTCAAGGTTTCCAATATTGCGATTGTATAGCCCATTGTAACTCAAATTGCTGCAAATGTAAAAAGTCAGAAATCCTTCGTAATTCCAAGTGCCACAGAGGTCTTTCCTACAAAAATAAGTAATTTGTTTTTTACTGGACAACAATATAATCATATAATAATGTATTTATCTCCTTTTCTCTCTGCTATTAAATGAAATATTTTTTTATAAAACATGTTTTTATTACATTTACCAGACTCTTCTAGGAATTATTCACTTTAACCGGTTAAAGTGATTAATTCTAATTATTCACTTTAACTGGTAATTATTAATAATAACTGGATTTATCACTTTAACCATAACATATATTTTGTTCAAAATATTTGTTTATAAAATGTAATTCAGAATATTTAAATTTTAATTCAGTCTGCTTCTGCCATCTGAAAATAAAAAGCACCATCCTTATTTCAGTGGCAAATATATACATATATAACTCTGAAAGTTTTGAAAATTGCCCAGAGAGCTTATGGGAATATAATCCTTGGAATCAGAGTTGCCTTAGCTTGCACTACTTAAGATATGAGCACTGCCTATTATTCCGTATATTAGTGCTTTTGATTAAGGTTTCACTGACTTAACAGCCATTTTGAACTATTGGTTCTTATCAGAGATCAGGCAAAAACCTTAAAATCACAAGAATCCTCATTCGATACCAAAGCGATCCTGTTTCATTGTTGTATTTTCATAATGCGAACAGTGGACAATGTGTAAGAGTAATTATCAAAGAAGAGCCTAAGTCTTCGTTTTGGAATTGTAAAATAAACAGATCAATCCATATTTCATAGCCAATCATCCATCCATCTACTCATTGGACATCATCAGTTGCCATATGGTCACTGATGATGATGTCCAATGAGTAGATGTGGCACATTACTCAGTTCCACAGTGATGTGCCACACCAGTCCTCACCAGGTGATCTTGTTGTATGCTTTTCTGGAGGCTTCAACTCTCTAAAGACCAGTCACTCCAGACATACCATCTGTCTCATTGATGGTCTACCTTTTCCTCTTTTTCCATGAGAAGTCCTCCTTCCACAGTATTTCTGCTTTCTTCTGTCAATATCTTTAAGAAGCCTTAAAGTTCTGTCAATACTTTCTAGCACCCATCCATATCCATTTGATTGCAAATGGATGGGTGCTAAAACAAGTTTAATACTTTATTCATCCTTACCCTTGTGTTTACGTGTTATTCATTTCTTGTGTAGAGGCTTAAGTGCTGTGAGGACATTATGTTGGAGGTTTAATGGACTTTTTACAACACTCAAAAAGAATTAAAATAGAATTTAATACTTCCTATATTTCGTCCTAGTCACTAGGACATCTACGGGGATTACAAAGACAATTAATGTAACATGCACACAAAAACTTACAATACTAAGCCCAACCACGTGTGTGACAATAAAGTCCTATCTAGGTGGAGCGCCCTCTAAGGGCAGTTGTAGGTGGCCTGGAATGTGAGGTGGGACCTCTGGCGATGACTGTTTCCCAAATCTTCGGAAGCTTAATGCAACCGTATTTGTTAAGATTTGGTTGGTTTTTGAGAGCTGCTGCTGCTTCTAAGAAAAGTCTCTCTTTCTTGAATTTGCTGTGGTGGAGCATGGTGGTTTTTTCCCATGATACTCTGTGGGTGGTGTCCAAAACATGGTCAGCCAAGCCTGAATGGCCATAGTTGTGTTTAACGATGTACGACTTGTGTTCCTCTAGGCGGATGGATGCTGATCTGCCTGTCTGTCCAAAGTACGCAAGCTTACAGGAACAGGGTACTTTGTAAACTCCAGGCAGAGAGAGAGGAGGGAGCTGATCTTTCGTAGAACGGATATAACGCCTACACACAGCATATAAGCCCTACCGCAAACTGGCTACCCTTATCCGTTCTACAAAAGATCAGCTCCCTCCTCTCTCTCTGCCTGGAGTTTACAAAGTACCCTGTTCCTGTAAGCTTGTGTACTTTGGACAGACAGGCAGATCAGCATCCATCCGCCTAGAGGAACACAAGTTGTACATCGTTAAACACAACTATGGCCATTCAGACTTGGCTGACCATGTTTTGGACACCACCCACAGAGTATCATGGAAAAAAACCACCATGCTCCACCACAGCAAATTCAAGAAAGAGAGACTTTTCTTAGAAGCAGCAGCAGCTCTCAAAAACCAACCAAATCTTAACAAATACGGTTGCGTTAAGCTTCCGAAGATTTCGGAAACAGTCATCGCCAGAGGTCCCACCTCACATTCCAGGCCACCTACAACTGCCCTTAGAGGGCGCTCCACCTAGATAGGACTTTATTGTCACCCACGTGGTTGGGCTTAGTATTGTTAGTTTTTGTGTGCATGTTACATTAATTGTCTTTGTAATCCCCGTAGATGTCCTAGTGACTAGGACGAAATATAGGAAGTATTAAATTCTATTTTAATTCTTTTTGAGTGTTGTAAAAAGTCCATTAAACCTCCAACATAATACGTGTTATTCAACCTTACCTTTTAGGGTATGCATATTTCTAAATCACATCTCATAATGTTTATCATAACACCTAATTTCAAGTCATCCCAAACAAACAAACTGATCCCAAGAACATATCTACAGATATAAAATATTTACCCTTAGAGCAATGCAGCTGAAGAATGGCAAGCCATTGCATTAAAATTGCCTAAAATCCCTAATTAGGGGACTGAACCCTAAATAATATGCATCATCAGTTTAACAATAATTCCATCAATATCAGTTTGTGTGTATTAAAAACCATTCTCTGCTATTTATTTTCAAATTAAATATCTCTATTCCAAATGCCAGAAAGTGGAGCAAAATGATTTTTACATCCTTAAACATAAAAGTCTGGTTTGTACCAGAGATAATACTATAGGCATAACCTTGTCTGGCTTACAGTTATTGCGATCACTATTTATAAATAGCATATAAATGTTATTGTACTCTTGAATACAATCTAAAACAGAAGTTTAAGTGATGTGTGATTTGAACTTATAATTCAAGTTTAGTTTCTTATTTAATTTAGCAGTATATTTAATTTCCAGAAAGTGCTAAATATTAAGTTCAACTAATGCTATTTTACTGCTACCATCAGAGAAGTGATGAAATGTTGCTTTAAGCAATCAGTACAGCCTTAATAAATTCAATAACCTTCAAAAGGTGAGAAAAATAGGGAAAAAAGCATTCAGAAAATAAAAATCTACCAATTATTAACTACCAGATTTATAAAAAGAAAACATAGTATAGGACCAATTTAACCATAAAACTGATAAAGATTTCTATTCTTCCATATTACAGAGTGAAGTGCAAACAAAATACATGAATAATACTTAACTGATTTCATGTAATTCCCTAGGAAATATCCATTTGTCACAATTAAGAATTATCAAACCTCTTAGTAAATATGAACAGAACAAAAATGATCATCGGTAATAAAACTTAACAATTACCTCCTTAAATGTCCATGTCTTGTCTTTAAAAATAAAACAAGTCCTTAGTGGGTATTTTGCTGCTACTTCTTGAAATAATTCTCCAACTGTAGCATTTTTTGAATAACACCTTCTCATAAAAACGCGGGCCTTTATAAATCTATGCAGTCCTCTGTAAAGAGAGAAACTCATTTTAATTCAAGAAACAAGTTAATGAAGTATACTGCATCTGGGAGGAAGAATGGTTAAACACCACATTAAAATTCATTTTGTGCAATAAGAATTAAACAAGATTTACATTTAATTTTTCCTGTCTTGTTAATTAGTTGGCAAAAGCCGTAGTTCAAATCCTGCACAGAACAAGCTTATATAGCTTGTTGAATTTATAAAGCCTTATCTCCCTTAAACAAAAAAATTAAATTAAATTAAATAATAATAAAAAATAACAGTGTAATTAATACATTGATTTTATATAGGTAACTAGGGGCACATGCAAGATATCAAGTTTGATATTTACTACTAAGCAAAAAGGGCTGTAGTGCAAGAAATCATATTTGTTCAAGGAGAAGGAAGTTGTAAAGCTGCTGCTGTGGATTTCAGAAATAGCTATCCAGAATTAGATCTGCTTCACATATAACACGGTTTTCCACTGCACATGATGAAGAGAATCAATGCTACTACATTCTGCAACACCAGAGTTGGCACAGTGATAGGCAGTGAATACATTTGTGTTTTTCTGTTAAAATAATATTAACAATTCCAATTCATTTAGTCTAGACAAAATCTGCTAACTTGCAGGAGCAAAGGATTTTGTAGAAATGCAAAAAATCTAGGTAGCTAGGATCTTTTAATGAACAGATTAGGTCATATGATTTTGTAAACAGAAGATTGGGAGGGAGAAAAAAAACCCTCAAATTTTGGGGATGCTATGACTGCAATTGGATACCTAAACAATCCGTTTTCAAAATCATTCTACAATTTTGAAGTGCTGATATGTGCTTTGTTAGTGCAAAATCAGGTAATACTGATAATCAACAGAATTATTATTGTGAAACTATGGATTCTATTAATATCAGAATAAAATTCTGATATTAACAGAATCCATAGTTCCACAATGGAGAAAACCTCTGGATCAAACTATTATCACATCCTGTTTAAAAATATAGCTACTATAATGTGAACTCCTATTAACATTAGGACTCCTTGGAGTTGCCCGTAATAATAATAACATTATGCATTTCCCGACTAAGTGTTACAGGAAAGATTCATATTAGTATATACTCAAAAAACTGTTTAAGGGGAAAATGGTGAAAAACAAAATATGCTTTTTACAAAATATGGATGGCCAAGACTAGATTTTTATCATAAAAGAAACAGTCAAGAAATCACAGGAATATAAATAAGGATCTATACTTGGATCCCAAAATAATCATGTGACAAGGTACCAAAATACTGTTCAAAATACTAAATATTTATGATGTAAATGGAGTTATACAGAGCGATACCTGGTTAAGTTGAAAATGGACAGAAATGAATGAAAGGAAGATGATCTCATAATAAAATCACACATAACGTAAGGTTCACTACCTCCACATTTATGAATCCTTATGAACTAGAACTGCTACAAGAGATTTGGTATGAAAACCAAATCTATCACAGTAAACTATGAAAACAGGCAAGAAAAACAGAAAATCTACAGAAGTGTTTGGGAATGGACAGGGAAGTAATGGAGAGAGAGATTTGATAACCATAACAGAGATGAAAGATATTTTTTGGGAGAACAGAAAGGACGAGAGGAATAAGTGGAGAGGAGAGCAAAGGAATCTGTCTGATCAAGGTAAAGATACAAGAGGCAAATATGGGCAGTGGTATTGAAGCAGTGAGGTAGAGATAGATAAAATTTTTTTTTTTTTTTATTTCCACCCAAAAAAAGGTTTTAAACCTACGAGGGCTGTTCAATAAGTAATAAGACTAATTTTACTGTCGCAAAAGCACTCATCACAATATTAATTTCTGTGGAATAAAGAAATGTTGCTGTCTGTGTTAACAAAAGAGGTTGATAGATGGCGTATACGGGCTGATGTGCCAAGTTTCACGTGACTAAATGCAAGCTTGTTTCGGCACGCCTACGAGCTGCGACCAGTCGTTGAAATGGAAGCGTCCTTGGAACAGCGTTATGCGATTAAATTTTATGTGCGTTTGCAAATATTGGCATCTGACACTTTTAACATGATACGCGAAGCTTTCCACGATGAAGAAATGTCAAGGGCAAGTGTTTTTCGCTGGCATAAAACTTTTAAGGAAGGAAGGCAAAAATCGGTTGGTAAAGACCATAATGTTTTTTGACTATGAAGGCATTGTTTACCAACACGCTGTAGAACCCGGGAATACTGTAAATGGCTCATATTATGCAGATGTTTTACGGACAATGGTACAGCACGTCAAAAGGAAGCATCCATTGCTGAAGAATGGCTTCTTATTGCACCACGATAATGCAACGCCACATATTGCTAGTTGTGTAGTGGACGTTTTGCAGAAGAACAACATAGCTATCCTACCACACCATCCATACAGTCCTGATCTCGTACTGTGCGATTTCTGGCTGTTTCCTCAACTCAAGAAACCACTAAGAGGCCGCCATTTCGAAAGCAACAAAGCATGTGTAAAAGCTGCATAGGCAGTTTTGAAAGAACTGTCAAAAAAAGGACTTTCACATGTGTTTAAGAAGTGGACACAACATTAAGACAAATGTAAATGATGATGATTAAAGGTAATCTGTTTTCTGTATAAATATAGTCTTATAACTTATTGAACAGCCTATGTATAATACATTAATACTGTGAGTGTGCTACAGATTTTTGTTATGAAATTATAAAATTTTTGGTATATTTGATTTATTTTTTTACATAACATAGAAACCCTGCTCCAGAGACAAATGTGTGGAACCTTTTCAAGTCATTTCAGACCTCCAACAACCAGAACGGTGTCTAGGTGAGAGATGAAATTCATCTCTCACCTAGACATTCATAAATATCCATATCCATCAGCAGTCTGTTGGTTGGAGATCAGATACGTTCACCACTCAGACAACCATGCCAGATGTTGCTACAGAGGTGATGAAGAATGGTGCCAAATAGTTAGCACATCTGCTCTCCAACCAACAGGCTGCAAGTTCGAATCATAGGTCTCGATGTTTGTGATCATTTTCAGCATGAATTTCAACATGAATTTCATCACCTGATGTGAGAACACCACCCTGCTTATTGGAGGCATTAAGCGACTTGAAAAAGTTCCATGTTTGATCTCTAGAGCAGAGTTTCTGGACTATGTAAAAAATAATTATGAATACTGACCACCGTGTAACCTTAAAAGAAAGATATGTAAAAATAAATTTTAAAAAAATATATATATAAAATCAATAAAAAAGAAAAAAAATTAGCCCACCAGTAGTATGAATGTACTTTAGGTTGACAAATAAAACTTTGTGGATGAGAGCCATATAAAAACAAGTAAATAAATAAGCAGCTTGGTCTAATAAACAAGAGGAGGAGGATTAATGAGTGATTTTAACAGGATAAAAACAGATTGGAATGAAGAGAACAAGAAAAATTAATGAGTTTTTCAGTGACAATTATATTAGCATGTAACAGATAGGGCAAATGTGGATCAGGAATTCCAAATCTGATAATTTTATTAACCAATATTATTGTGAATGAGGTGACAACCAGACATAAGAGGAAATATATGTCGGAAATGTAGTTATTAGATAGGAAAGTAAGGCATATATGGTTAAATTCATCTGTGAGAGATGTCTCATTGGAACAGAGACTGATGACTCTGTTCAAGTTCCAATAATAGCATATTGCTGGAAAGAGGAATGAAGAGAAAGCTTGTAAATACATCTGCCTGCATGAGTAGGTTTTTTGTATACTGTAAAAGGAAGGTTACCATTATGAATGGCTTCTTAAGATGTTTAAAAAATAAAAAAAATAAATAAATAATAAAAAAAACTGGACTGTTGGTCTTTTTCCACAGTAAAACAGATTCTTGGACATTGACTACCGAGTTGAATAGAGAGAATGCGTTTAATTTGGCTAGGATATATTGAGAACACTATCAATATATCTCAGTCAGATAGAAGACTTAAGAGGAGGATGCTTTTTAAAATGTTCATTGTAAAAATTGATAATGAGCAGTGTAAGGGGAGAACCCATTGTAGTACCCTTGAACTGTAATCTGTATGTAAATTTCTTCCAAGAAAAGTATCCAGCATGAATGGCAAATAAGTAGAGATCTGTATGTCGGGGGGAGGGGGGGGGGATTAAGTATTAAAATGTTGTACAAGAGAATATTACTGAAAAGAGAAGCAATGCCAAAGCTGGAAACAATATCAGAATTTAAATTTTTGCAAGTAGCTTTAAAATGAGTAGAAATTTTAATGTTTCTTTGGATAATCTATTAGAGATGAATTAGTAACAACCTACTATTGATCTGAGAAGATTAGGTTTGTAGATTATGAATCTGTATATCTAAGCTAAGGAGAGAGAGCAAACTAAATGGTTTTAAGTTTTTCAGCAATTTCAGAAGGCCAAGAAGTTACTTACTCTACACACAATCAAATGGGGAAAATAATAGTATACTTCAAAGTAAGTTCAATTTAAAAATAAGCATGTTGTGCGAAACTTACCAAGATACGGGAAATATTAATTCTTAGGCATCTTGTATTGCTTCCTGCTAGTGTCTGGCTAGGATGCTAGACTTCAATTTACATACACTTCAGAACAACATACACTGTATGTTGACTACAACCATATTGTACTTTACACTTGTTAACATTTACACCTTCCAGCAACACATTCCACGCCTAGTAATAAGAAAAGTAAACAATGTTCCACCCTTTTACCTAAATAAAGATGGGCACAATGATGGAGATTTATGATTATTATTATGTGACACCTCCAGGGAGTCCAAAGACTCATCGAGGGAGGCACCTACTCTACAACTCTCTCTTCACCACTCAAACTGCCAACTATAACCACCAAAGTTTTATTTGGTGGGTTTTTTTTTTTATGTTTTTTATATGGTTTTTATAACAAGTTGGTGAGAGGTCTGAGGATAGACTGAAGAGGTCTTCAATCTATCTTCAGTCTATCTGAGGATAGACTGAAGAGGTCTTCAATCTATCCTCATATTCCCTATGAGGATAGACTGAAGATGTGTGGGTTGCAAAGTTTAGTTGATAGGTGGAAAGGAGAAAATATGATAGAAATTATAATTTATTCAAGGGATTCTATAAGACTGACACAAAAGAAAAATTTTCAATACATGACGGGGGGGGGAGAAACAAGGGGTTAGCTGGAAGTTGTGTAAGAGTATAGTCAGCAAGGATATGCAGAATAGATTCTTTGCTTGGTGAGTGGTGAATAGGTGGAACAGATTGTCAGAGGTAGTTGTCAGTGCCCCAACAGTAAATAAGTTTAAGAAAAGGTATGACAGATATTGTGCGAATAAGATCAGTGTAGATCTCCCGTGGTGAAACTGTAGAGATACTCATATAATACGTTGGGGGGGGGGGGGAATACACACAGTTCTCTCCCCTCCAGAATGCGGAATTCGTTCATTAAATTACTCGGATATACAGAAGAAACTTTTAAATTAAGAGTTTGAAATAATCCATCACGTCTGAACATTTCTTCATTTGTTAATCATGTACAACTATTTGCTGCGTGGTAGGGATTCAATGGCAGATTTTTTAGGTATGTCAATTCTCACTAGCATTCCAATAAGATTAGTTATTACGTGCGAACTTTTTACTCAAATGTAAGCGAAGCATTCAAGAACTTTCCAATGTTGTCGGTTATTTAACTAAATGTATTTACTTAACTTTAAATATTTTGGGGGGAAATGAAACAAAAAAAAAATGAAGGACATATTTCAAAACTAGTTTGTAATCTTGAGCTAGTAATAATTAACCGGTTTTGAAATTTGACCTTCTGGTTTGTGCTTGGAGGAAAAACAATATTATGCAATATTGTTTTTCCCTTGATGCAATATTAACTGCTTCAAGTTTTTATTCCTTAAAGGTTAAGTTTAAAAACTAAACAAGTCAATAATCACCAGCAACTAGACATAACAGAGTACTCATTTCTGATCTTCGACCGGAACCATAATCAGGAGGTTTATCCAAAGGTTAAATGACACTACGGTTGTAAATAGTACTGTCAAGATTTTATGCCCGATGGTGTTCGTAAACTGGAAAATCGTCTCCCTCTCTCTTTTAGAAACTTTCCACACAAAACACAAATAGAATAATTTAAGACTATCCCTATTATTCACAATAATCGTATTTACACTTGTGAAACGGTATGTGTGTGTGTGTACAAGTGAAGAAGTCATAAGAAAAATTTCAATAGAAATTCATAAATTTAACAGGTTTTAAAACCTAACTGTAACGAGGTAAATAGTATAATCTATCCTCTTTCCCCAAGAGGCAGTTGGAAAATATACTAACTGATTTATTAAATATTATTCCCTTATTATAATTGTATATTATAATTCTGGCATTTCGAGGGTGACCGTATTTGCACAATTAATTTTCACGAAAATTTCAATATTTTAACAGCCCATTAAATAAATTAAGTCAGTAAGTATTATAATAAAATACGTCACAGAAGAACAGTCATAAAACAGGAAATCACGGGCGGAAGAAACATCGAAATTATTCACGTCCCACTTTATTGTACGTCCATAGCGATATACGTCGAGTGTGCAGGCGATGTTTCCAATGGCAAAGCAAGAGAACACCGCGGCGCATGAAATAGCTAACGATATGAAATGGCAAGCTTTTAAGGGCTTTCTTTTTTAAACAGCAACAGCCTTTTGCTCACTCACAGCAATGTAAGAAATTGCATTCATCGTATTACAAAGAATACGCTAAAGTTCTCATTCGATAATTTATGATACGAAGATTGTGATAATGTATTACATTTTAAGAAAGAATATGAAGTCAAATTTATATACGATGTGTGTACCAAATTTCGAACATATTCATTGATGACACGAGTCGAGGTTAACGTGCAAAATTTGGTAGTATTTTTAATGAAGTTTATTATTGTAAATGTTGATTCGCAATACAACAATGAACTTCTGTGTATAACTTTGTACTATTTGTAGAAAAGACATCTGGGGACCATATAGTCCTGTCAAAATATAATTATCGCAGTGAAAAATTAGTATACTTGAAAGTGTGATGTACTGCATATTCGAAGCTGCTAATCGATGTGCACGAGACGTGATCTGGCAGACTTCAAACGTGCATGATTGTAGGATTACCAGTTTGATGGGTGGCGGTATACAGGAAAATGCCAAAAAATGTTTCAATTTCGGATGAATTGTTTCCAGCTTTGGCAAGTGAACGGTAGATGAAGCCAAGGGAAGAGGAATTACCTCAGGTTATGGGCAAGCAGAAATAGGTTGGAGGTGGCAGTTGTATGGTTATGAGAATGTTTTTCTAGGTATCTCTTGGATTCCCGATACCCGTACACCATACAATGAATGCTACAATGTATGCTAATCCATCGCGGTGGATCTGGTGCACTTCCAGATGCCACTGTTGTGTTCCAGCAGGATAACGTGCCGTGTCACATTGCCAGTATCGTTCGGAGGGGGGGGGGGGATATTATTATGACCGACAAATTCACAGGATCATAGAATATCTTTGAGATTATGTGGATCGAGAAATTCGGCGTTTGAATTTCTCATTCCGAAGGTTTTATAGTCGAGTACGGGTGGTAGCAGAAGTCCTGCAGAAAGAGAGGTGCCAAGGAACTAACAGAACGGTAACCAAACAGTGTCAGTGTACGGCACTGTTATTCAAAATGATTAACAAATGTTGTTAGTGTATACTATACACTAACAACATTTCTTAATCATTTTGAATAACAGTGCCGTAACGAGGGCGTGGCGAAAGAGGAGCCCGTCACGGGCACAACTAGGTTTGGGTACAAAACGTAAAAAATAAAAATAAATAAATAGATATAAAAGTTCGCTATTTTATATTGTATTTTTAAATTTCGGCAATATGCCGCTTTAGACACACAAATTCTGCAACTCATTTTGATGGGATTAATATTAAGTATTTAACATACTGCATTTAGTAAAATTTAACTTGTTACATTTAAATTTTTCTAAATTTTTGTCATTTTTGGGTTAGGGGACGCAAGTTGGACACTTGCCACAGGCGCTTCATACCCTCGTTACTGTACTGTTGAATAGAATATTAAACCATAAAGATGCATTATCTACCCACATCAGCGACTTATTCTTAGTTCTTTTAGAAATTTAAATCATTCCACCTAGGCATACATTTCTTGCTTTCTCTAATCATAATAAGCAACAATTTCTGGCGAAAGACAGGGCAGATTGTTTTTTTTTATTCCCTATATATATATATATATATATATATATATATATATACATACACAGGGTGTTCGGGATAAATTTGACAGTTTCGTAAGGAAAAAGAAAATCTTCTTTGTATCTATTAAATTTAATGAATTGACAAAAAAACATTACAGGCAGAGTTAATTACAATACTATCAACAAGATTTACTCAAAATAACCACCATTAGCATCGATCACAGCTTCAATTCTGCTTCGGAACCTCGAACAAGCTGATGCTACAGTCTCCCTGGGAAGGGCCGCAAAAACTGTTTTAATTTTATCCATTAACTGGGCTTTTGTATTACTGGAAGTGCGATTGGTGTCTTTTTCAACTGCGCCCCATACAAAATAATCCATGGGGTTAAGGTCTGGGGAGTTTGGAGGCCAAACATTTGGACTGGTGAAGTCGTAGAAATTTTCAGACAACCATTTTTGACTTTTCCCAGAGGTGTGGCAAGGGGCCGAATCCTGCTGCCATACATACGGCCTACCATTGGCTACCCTTGTTATCCAGGGCTTGACTACAGTTAGCAACTCCACGAACAAAGCCCGAATTCCAATGCCAGGGTTCTTCAACACCTGTTCCTGCAGATTTGCGAGGAATTCTGCTGTACGAACGCAATCAGATCGTCTGCTAGGGATCTTTCTTCTTGCTACATCCTCGTAGTCACCATTGCAAGTCTCTAGTTCATGCCTGATTGTTTTTACTGTATTCAGGAAGCATTGGGCAGCAGTCGTAATATCCTTATTTTGATGGCGGGCACGAATCATCATGATACAAGTTATTCTCTTCCATGATTCAGGTGGGTTCCAGCTATCCATCCTTTCTGACATCTTGTATATGAATGAAGAAGGGTCCAAACTTTTAAATGAAGAGAAGTGTGTGTTAATACATGTAACTTACGGAAAAATATAATTAATTATAAATATGTCAAATTTATCCCGAACACCCTATACATACACACACACACACACACATATATACTTCTTCGATCTATCCAAGTAACTTTTTTTTCTTTACTCAGTAAATTATTCTATATCGTTCCTTATCTTGAAGGAAACGATATGAAACAATACCAAATAAAATATTTAAAATTTTTAAAATTATTTTCAAAATAATCTAGAAGATAATTTCATCGTATATAAACAGTCAAGTGCTGTATGATTGCCCAATGGAATATATGATAGATAGGATGAACTGTTGTATATTCATTTTATTCAGTTCTAAATTTCTCTCTACACTACAATTGTACCTGTGTCGTTAAACTGGGTACTTTGTATTGCTACAGACCAATTAGCATAAGACAATATTATATTATACACTGCTTGGAAAGAAGTCAACGACACCATAGTGTGAGGAACAAACAGCCACGGCGCCCATCTTAATAAGATGTAGGATCTCTTTTAGCTGCGATGACTGCAGCAACCCTACGCAGTATACTTTCCACAAGTGTACAATAGAGATCAATGGGAATTTTTCGCCATAATTTTCCCAGACCTTGGACTGGGGCGGACGTTCCTTCCGTCGAAACGTCACAAAGTAGGAAGCATTGCATTGTCCAGATACAATCGCAAAAATCTATGCCCACGACCGGATTCGAACCCGCAGCCTATTCATTGGAAAGAGGTACGCCAACCAGTTGGTACTTTCACTCAACGAACGATTGCAACGAAGCGTCGCCGCTGTTCATGTACTTCTTCTTAGCAGCGGTACGCCACGGTAAAACGCAACCGTACCACGACACATGCTCAGTCGGCTACATTACAACAGCTGGGACTGAAATGTGAAAGGCCTCTCTACCCGTTTGAATTATGTTGATATAAAGTTTTTTTTTTCCTTAAAAAAAAAAAAATTCTCGGAATCAACCAACAAAGACTGACATATTCCTTTTACGTAAGCCTCACTGTGTAAATTATGTAATTACACTGCATAATGTACATTATTATAATCCAAAATTAAAATGACTTAAGTTGCACTAGGTTGTTTTCCAATTCTGAGAAAATTGGTGTTTTCACTTTAAAAATAGATATTTTCAAACAAATTTGCGTTTAGTATTTATCGGCTTATTGTCTTAACGTCAAATAGAAGTTTGTAATAATGGTTTTCATTTTCCTTGACGAAGTTTTTCCCCCCATTGCAATCTGTTGGCACTTTTCCAGTGTTTATTATTCACATTTTCGAGGTCGGAGCAAAAAAATACAGATAATGAAGTTAGTGTGATTCGGAGATCAGTGTAATACGTTTTCAAACAGAATTCCATAATGGATTTTTTTCTTTCTGAAATACCCCTCAAGCATGTGATTTCAGAGAACTGAAACGACAGATCATTCATCGTTCAACACCTGTCTTATTTGTAGTCTCTAATAAAATACTAATTTTAGGATCACTCCACCGTTATCGACTGATGAAAAAATAACTGAATAAATAAATAAAATTTGTTACACAAATTTTAAATTATTCTCTATATGTTACTTTAATATTAATTTCTGCACTGTTGAGGATAGTATATACAATTATTTTTTAAATTTTATAAATTGAATTCTTTATATCATTTTATATCACCAACGTAATATATTATACAACCAAATTGGAATACCAAAAGGTAATCTGTGACATAATAAAATCTTCGTTTGCCATCTGCGTGTTTTGCTGTGCATTTTTATGACGAAACTTCACATGTTAATGATTGCTGCAAATGAACAGCATAGCTAACCGGCATACACATATTTCTAATAGAAGCATATCCCGGTCACGACGCATTAGATTCCAGCCAATGGCGTACTGGGAATTACGCCCTCTTTTTTTTTTTTTTACCTCACTTGTAGATATTATTAGTATTATTATTATGTATATATAATAATATTATATATTAAAATAATATAAATAAAATAAAATAATATATATATAATAATATATATTATATATATTATTATTATTATGTAGATGCATATCATAGTTGAATAACGTTTTAAGCAGTCATAACCGCAAATGATGTAAAAAGCAGTATCGCAAACAAAAGGCATTTCGAATAGCTTGACTTACAGGTTGGCGTCTTTTATGACCAAACACGCCAACTTGTTTCATCATCAATCTACACCGAGTAACATTTCAGCAATAGGATTGGTTTAAGGCTAACTAGTATTAAATTACTGTAGCACTCTTCGCTTCACTTTGAACTTTTATCTTTGCTTTTTAACAACAGTAGTGCAAGGTAAGAGTGTAAGGTCACGAAAGTTAGAATTGTCAAAGCAATGGTATTCCCAGTGGTACGGATGTGAAAGCTGGATTATTACGAAGACAGAAAGCGAATTGATTTATTTCAATTATGGGTGTGGAGGAGACTTAAGAATCCCATGGACTGCAAGAATGGCCAATAAGGTTTTAGAGAGTATAAAGATAGAATCTTCCTTGGAGGCGATGATCGCTAGACAGAAGTTGATGTACTTTGGACATATTACGCGAGCTGATGAATCATGGATAAGGACAACATAAAAGAACTTATCAACTTGAACTTGCAATTACTGAAAGAAAGGACAAACGCCGAGTGGGATGAAGAGCCTTTGTTCAGATGATCACCAAGAGTCGAAAACAAGTTGTTGCTCTAGTGAATTTTTTTCACTAGCGCAACAACAACATCCTTTGACTTTTATCTGCAATTATCAACAACAATAAAATAATAGTTATAAGCATAATTTTAATTATGTCTTGGGAGGCTCTCTCTCTACCTAACACGATGCATATCCGAGTTCTCTTTAAATTTATGCACCGTAAAAACACTCGTACTTTGCTACAGCACCCCTCTTGCAATTTACTGCACTGCTCCCATAATAAGAGCCTCATCTATTGGAAAAGATGAGTATCCCAAAAGACCAAATACCTGCATTTTTCTCAAGTGAATCCAAATTTGCTTATGAATTCTGCAAGGTTTTTAACAAACATATCCAACATTCCCTTCTGCCTCCATTTATCCATTTTCATCCTCTTGCTCCAGTGACCAACAGTGCGAAGGCTTGTATAATTGAGAAATTCGTCCCAATGAACCCAATGGCTTAGTTTTGTCAGAATGGTAACGTCGTAGCTCGATTCAGCATTTTTTTAAATTTTATTTAAAGGAAGGATTGTTAGTAGTAGGAGACTACTACTAACAATCCTAAATTGGAGACTTTTACAAAAACAAACCACTTTTATAAAGAAAATTAGATATGTAAAGTTTGTATTTACATTTTGTTTTCGTTCATCTAGAAGTTTTGTAAAATTACAGACGCAAAATTTATTATGCAAATTATTCAACTTTTGTAATGAACGAATTTTGAAATTCGAATTATTCGTCATTCTAGTACACTTGCTATGAAGAAAAATAAAATGGCCGCACACCCGAATCTAATATACGCATGACCTTTTTTTTTGGTTCAGTAGTTTTTGTAAGAAACAACGAGGAATGGAGCTCATTCAGGTATCCATATTTTATTTAAGCAGGCTGTAACAATCAGATCGCTCTGATTGTTACAGGGCAGACATAACGTATGCCAAGAAAACATTCTTAACACCACTATATGACGGATCTATTGGGTATGCTTTTGTCGCCGAACCTTGGCCCTACCGTCTCAGTGAAATTGAGAATTTTTTTTGGCGTTTTTGCGCCTACAGTAGCAGAGGAACATCAATATCTAGCATAACGCAATGCAATCGGACAGGAACAATAATACCTACTGTATTAACGTTGCCTTGTTTTTAGCATCACCCGAAGCTAAGTCGATAACAGTGATGTCCTTTTAAACTGGAAAGACCAGGGTTGGAATTTCGCCTGAAACGATAAGAACCTTTTTAAGTGATTTTGAACTGAAAGTGCAGTCGGTCCCATAGGAGAAAAGCAGGATTTTCCTCCAAAAACTCTGTTCTTTCATCCCGCAAAACCGGCCAGAAGAATACATGCAATTTAAAGACATACAACCTTCATACCCTTCGATACTTCGGTCATAATTCCAAACAACCCAACCTTGTTTTGAGCTGTCAAAAGTAGAACTTGTGTCATCCGCTACCATTTCCGACATGCTCCATTGCGGGAAATTCTGATATTGCGCTACCCATTTGATTGTAACCAGTCTTTCTTTTCATCCAGGAATATTCCTGTAAGAGTTTTAATGAATTTGAAATTTAAGAATAACCAAAATAAACGGTGTATGTGTTACTGTGATCCGTTGTCATTGGATTTATTCTTGCAGTAGGCACTAGTAGCAGCAACGTGTGTGTAGCATGCATAGCCCACAGATAAATAACATCAAATAGTCGACAACTGAAATACACATCACTGTGCAATGATCAAGTAATGTTCTTTAAGATATTTTCACCAATCAAAAAATTTAAATAAACTTCAGAGTATATGAAGACAAGGAATATGACTTGCTGCATTATTATGTTCATAAATTCATAATTTTAGTGTTCTTTCTCAGTCTTATAGAAAACACAGAATTTCCAATCCCCAGAGTAGCTTAATACGAAAAGAGTACGAAATACCCACTTTCAACAAAAATCACCATTCAAATGATCGGATTGGTTACAAGAATAAATCATGTAAATATATAACACTAATGGGTGCGGGTTTATCAGTCCTATGATGTGCTCCATATAAGAGCCGTGTACAAGGTTTTGGGCTCATATGAACGTACACTGCTCGGAAAGTAGTCAACGGACACCATAGTGTGAGGAACAAACCGCTATGGTGCCCAACTTAATGAGATGTACGACTTCCTTTTGCTGCGATGAGTGCAGCAATCCTACGAGACTACTTACCAGAAGAGTACGGAGAGCGATCAATGCGAATTTTGGGCAATTCTCCTTGTAGGCATGTAATGAGGTCCTGGACTGGGAAGGACGTCCCTTGACCTCATCCGACGCTCCAGTTTATCCCTCAAATGTTCAATAGGGTTGAGTTCAGCTCTCTGTGTAGGCCAGTCAAGTGTGGTTAGTTATTTTTAATTTTTATGGCACAAAGACATTAAAGGTCATACTGAGCAAGGTGACAGCAATGCATATGTCCCTGGCGGGATTATTCGGACACCTCTTCGTAGTAAAAGGATATGGGTATACTGTATATTTATGGCTCATACAGGTATGAAACGAAGCATACAGTCTTGCAATCTTCATAGACAAACATTAACAGTAAAATAGGACGTGCTAAAGAGCTCAAGGACTTTAGACGTGGCACTATTATAGGATACCACCTTTGCAACAATTCAATTGGAGAAATTTCTGCATCTGCTCCGTTCAACTGTGAGTGGTGTTGCAGCACAATTGCAACCTGGTAAGCTGCGCGACCACCGAGTGATGAATCACATAGGCCGAAAAAATTGCCTATCCTCGGTTGAAACACTCGCTACCGAGTTCCGAAATGCCTCGGCAAGCACCAACAACTGTTCATCGAGATCTAAAGAATATGGGTTTCCATGGCTACACAGCCGCATACAAGCCTAACATCAACAAAGGGAAACACCAAGCGTCGAGTAAAGTGGTGTAAAGCTTCCCATCATTCGACTGTGGAGTAGTGAAAACGCATTCTCTGGAGTGGCGAATCTTTTTTTTTTTTTCCTCCACGTTTCGGACTCCCTAGTTCCAGTGACGGGGAATATTACTGTTGCGTCCTATAATGACATTCTAGACAATTATGTACTCAATTTTATGACAATAGTTCAGAGAAGGGCCTTTCCTGTATCAACATGACAATGTACCCGTCCACAAAGCGAGGTCTGTGCAGGAATAGCCTGATGAGATGGGTGTTCAACTCGACTGGCCTGCACATAGTCCTGATCTCAACCACACCGAACCTTTGTGGGAGGAAATGGAGCTCCAATTGCGAACCAGGCCGAATCACCCGACATCCGACCTCACTAATCCTCTTCTTGAATTATGGAAGGAAATTACTGCAGCAGCATACCAAAATCTAGTGGAGAGCCTTCCCAGAAGATTGAAGGCTATTATAACAAAGACCAGACCAGCTCCATATTAATACCTTTTATATTAAAGAGATGGGATGACCAGGCATAGTGATATTTTTGAACAGATAGTGTAAAAGGCTTTTTCATCCTCGGCCTATGTCGAGTAAAATTAACTGTTGATCATTTCGATATGAATTGCACACGTTTTCTTCTTTTTTTTTCTTTGACGTTGATGGCTTGTTATTTCATTTAAATCGATGGAATCGCTTGAAGACTTACGCATCTTATAGCAGCATTTCTATAAGGATGTGTTTCTGTAAGACATGAACTATTTTGCTAGTTTTAAGCAGGATTGAATACAAACCCGATGTTCCTTTCTTTTTCAGGCATCGTAAAACTCTCCACAGATAAAACAAGCCCTGCATATTGTTTCACCATAGCACTAAATCGTCACAAAATTTGGCAGAAAGATAATGAATTTGATTGCCCAACATCGTCTTGGGCCGCTATTGTTTGCCTTATAGGTTAATTACATTGTGAGTCGGTAGTTTGGAACAAATATATTCATCATTTGTAGATTATGCAAAACTGGAGAGCATTATTAGGAACGATGCTGATGCAATTAATGTTCAACAGATCTGGATGGTCTGGTGGGGTAGAGAAGAAGAGGAAATAACTTCCACACAGCAAAATGTGAGGCTTGACATTTAAGAATTCGCATATTTGTGTATGTCCGAATCCACATTAGGCTACGCTACAATGCGTAGCCTAATGTGGAATGATAGACATGCAACTAATTCAGGAAACAACGCTGCAAAATGGTAAGGATGACATAGAATTGATACAATATGACAAGGAGTTGTTCCGTTGCATAAGGCTATAATATCTTTAATTGCGGTATGATTTTTTTTCGCATAACTTGTGATTCTAAGACATCAAATGTATTATACTATAAATATATTATTAATAGCATGTTTACGCCTGCCTAATAACTATTCGGTCTGTGAGCTTGACAATAAGCAACTCGGTGTATCAGTTTGCAAAAAAAATACATACCCAAAACACGTAGCTTATAATAATAGCGACTCAGTCGAAATGTCTGCAAATTAACTGGAATATGAAAACCATTGGAAATGGTTTATGAGAGGCATATGGGTTATGTCAAAATGAGGGAAATAACTACGAAACTGCAAACCTCACTGTTATGTATACCCTCTGTCCAAAAAAGAAATCGAACTTTTCGAAAATAAAGAAACTAGTGGCGCCACCTGTTGTATCTTTTTGTTGTCGAAAGCGGCAACCTTCATTAGTGTTGTTGTCAACTGTTTATGACATTTGTTTCATTAGAAGCCGAGTTATAGTGCCAAGAGTGACAGTGTGTTTTGACAAACGGTCGGAAAATGAGTTTCAAACAGAGAACTGCGATTGACTTTTGTGTTAAACTTGGTAAAAGTTTTACCGAAACGCATCCAATGCTTCAAAAAGCATACGGTGATGAATGCTCATCCCGTACTCAAGTTTACGAGTGGTTTAAGCGATTTCAAAGTGATCGTGAGACGCTTGAGGACGATAAAAAGCCGGGCCGTCAAAAAACTGGACTGAGCGAAGTTAACATCCAAAAAAAGTGCACAACATTTTGACCAAGAGTTTGGGCCTTGGTAAATTGAATTCGCGATTTGTTCCCCACAAGTTGACCGACAACCAAAAAAATGTATCGAATTGAACACTGCAAGACCTCATTAAAACCGCTCGTAAGGACTCAAACTTCCTTGAAACGATCGCTACTGGTGACGAAACGTGGTGTTTTGAGTACGAGCCCGAAACAAAGCGCAAGAGTGCTGAGTGGAGACCATCAGAAGAGGGACATCTGAAAAAAAGTCGCTCGGAGAAGTCAAAAGTAAAGACAATGCTGATTTATTTCTACGATTCCAAGGGCATTATCCACAAAGAATTCGTTCTGCCTGGCCAAACGGTCAATGGCGAGTTTTATCTCGAAGTTTTGAAGCGATTGATAGCGAGAATTCGTCCTTACGGCATGAATATCGTGACGACCGACCGTTCGTCAAAACACCCTGTCACTCTTGGGCACTATAACTCGGCTTCTAATGAAACAGATGTCAAACAGTTGACATACCACTAATAAAGATTGCCGCTTTCGACAACAAAAAGATACAGCAGGTGGCGCCACTAGTTTCTTCCATTTTCGAAAAGTTCGGTTTCTTTTTTGACAGACGATGTAATTAAGGTTCTGTTCAAACTGTTTGGTATGATGTCATGAGATCATTATTATACTTAAGGTCACACGCAGACACAGAAAAATCATTTAATCAAGGTAAAACTGGCTAAACTACAGATATTTAATTTCACGTATCATGATCCATCATTGTATTACAATTGGAATTTAAAAATTAACAAGTAAGGTATAATGGAATCTCTCCTTGTATGTAGTCGAATAAATGAAAAACTATTTAATGAATAACGCACAGTTTTCCTTTAACGCATGCCATGATATCGTTGGCAGAGCAGCCAGCATTCCGCTCTGCAACTAACGGGCTGCATGTTGAAATTCTGCTCGTTTGTCAAAGTAGCAGATGAAATTCATAGCCCGGTGTAAGACGACCTCCCGCTTACTTGGAGGCCTGAAGTGTGCCTTGAAAAAGTTCCGTGTCTGGTTTCTGGGTTTCCGGACTAGATAAAAAAAAAAAAATTGAATAAGAAATGCAAAAAAAAAAATAATAAAATAAATAATAATAATAATAATAATAAATAAAATAAAATGATCTAGACTCTAGATCAGGGTGGCCAACCTTTTATAGTTCATGCGTCAATTTTTTCATTTTTTAGTTAAGATGCGCCATACAAACTTATACCACTTTTCAGCCCTTTTAAAATATGGTAATATGGATATATTTAACAGTTATGCATAAAATGATTTATATTGTAATATAGACACTTTTAGCAGTTTTAAATAAAAGGATTTCATATAAAGACAAGATGAACATTAATTATTTTATTGAGACTTTTGAAATTGCTTTGCTTTTGTTAAGCTTGTAATTTTTGGAGTTAAATCAGTTACAGAAAGCATCCATCAGTTTTTCAAATTTGAAATCAGTCAGTCTCGATCGTAGTTTGTTCTTAATCATTTTCATTGATGAAAATGCTTGTTCGCATCTGTATGTAGTTCCAAAACGACAGATATAACTCTGAGCAAATTTGCTGTTCTGGAAAATGTTCACAGGGCAACGATAGCCAGAAATTAATTATATCAGAAGCATCTGGGAGTGATGGAAGTTCATTAAATTTCATTTTCAATAAAGAATTGGTTTTGAGATCAGTAAGTTCCATTTGTATGTTACTAGGCATCGTCAAGATTTTTTGTTCAGTAAGTGAAAAGGGATTTATAAATGCAAGTACGCAGTCTTCTTCGGCAAAATCGCTAAAATGACTGTTAAAGGACTCTTGCAATAATCTGAGTTCCTCAGTATATTCTGTAAAGTTGCCATTATCTTCAACAGATTCACTATGTTCTTTTAAATGTGGAAATTGACTTAAATCCCAGTTTTAATTTCATTTCGAATGCACTGGTGTCATTTACTAAGCTAGGAAGAAATTTGTTCTTGCCCTGCAGTTTCAAATTTAGATCATTGAGGTGGCTGGTAACATCAACTAAAAATGCTAAATCAAATAACCATTTCTCATCACACAACAAGGCTTTTTCCTCATGCAGCTCATCCTTCTCTTCCAGAAAATTACGAAGACTTTCTTTCAGTTTCCAAAATTTACTGAGAACTTGTCCTTTAGAAAGCCAGCGCACCTCACAATGAAGGATGAGATCACCATATTCCATATCTAGCAGTTCACAATATTCTCTGACTTCTCTTCTGTTTAACCCTCTTGCTCTAATTTTATTCACACACACTTTACAACTGGTATCATAACATGCTTCAAATTTAGAGTTTTTACACACAGAGATTCTTCATGTATACAGCGATACTTTAGGTTGAGAACGACCTATAAACCTTTCAAGTAAAGTTAGTCCCAGAAACTCTACCTACCATTGACGGTGCTCCATCAGTGCAAACACCGATGAGCTCACTAGAATCTAGTTGTTGATTTTCTAGGCATGACTTTACTTTGTCAAATACGTCTGACCCCTCTGGTTTTTCCATGAAGTGACTCAAGACCGATAAGTTCTTCAAAGATGTTAAAATTACCATCAATTCCTCTTATAAAAATGCTTAATTGGGCTACATCACGTATGTCAGTGGATTCGTCCAAGGTTAAAGAAAAGAAAGAACAAGCATGAACATGGTCTTTCAATTGCTCAGTAACATCATGGGAAAGTTCTTCGATGTGTCTTGTAATTGTTTGCTTGGACACAGCAATTTGGTTTACTTTTCTTTCAACATTCTTATCACCTAGACATTTTGCAAATTTTTCGAGACAGGGCTTAACAACTTCCTCTCCATCAGAGAAAGACTTGTTTTTTAGCCAAACACAAAGGCAATTTCATACGACGCCTCCAGCATTGCCACACTTCCACAAATATATTTCGTCTCTTTTTTATTTCTTCCTTTTTCTTAACCACCTATTCTTTCCGCAACTCAGACCCAGGAACTAACTTCAGTTTTTCTTTTAATTCAGCTTGATGTTTCTTTTATTATCTGAGCGAGTGCTTTCACAAACAATGCACAACAGTTTTCCTGAAGGACCCGCAATAAATAAGAACTCATTTTTCCACAGTTCATTAAACTGGCGCTTGCTATCACCTTCTGCTTTTCTTCTGCTCATTTTCTTTGGCAAAGTAATGGGTAACTGACAGTAAAAAAAAAAAAAAATATTTCAAAAAGTAAAGCTTATTATTAAATAATTTATTTAAATTATTTTATCGTTTTAAACATTATGAACATTCAAAAACAGTTCTACAAGTTTTAGATAAGATTCCTGTTTTCATGAATGCCTAATACAGTTCTATAAGTTTAAAAATCATACATATATTTTTTTTCATAGAGTTTTCGTCTCTCTCTCTTGTAATATATTATGTCCAATGAAATACGAGATCGCTTCCTGCCATAAAACAGTCGATCAGCTGGCCATCTCACACACAACCCAAACATCCTCATTACGAAAGCTTTGCTGATGATCAGTCAAATTTTAGGAATAAACCTACTATACGTAAATAAAAAGGAAAGATATTGTATAAAACACACACACACACACAAATACACCGAATAATTGCAAGTTTCAGTAATCAGCAAATTAGGGGAGAGGGCAAGAACTTGACAGCGTTCAAAATGAAAACATTTATTTTTAAATTTACAGAACTATATTAAGCCTTCATGAAAACAGAAATCTTATCTTAAACTTAAAGAACTGTTAATAAAAACATAAAGTTCGAAAACTCCCATCGAATCAGAAGTTCATCAAACGTTATGACACGAGTCAGCTGTAAACTGATTGAGTAACTGGTGACGCATGTCAGCATTTGCCGGTGCCTGTTGCTTCAAGTTCAAACAAGTATAATAAGTGCGCCCTCTAGAATTCAGTGGTAGGTTAATTGTGTGTTTATATAAATCGTATACAATTTTTTTTTTAAATTTTTCTCTGGGGTTCAACGCGCCACTTCTAATCATGCGCCACAGGTTGGCCACCCCTGCTCTAGATCATACGAATACCTTACGCTTATTGTTTTAATGAAAAATCCTCTTAAGAACACCTGCAGATTCTGCATCCATTAGAGGAAACATGTGGTTCAAGTTTAATCGTATGAATATCTTAGAAAATTAAGAAAAACCAAAAGGAAAATCTCGTAAGTAAACAAGCATGAATTCCAAGAAATGATAACAATCAGACCTTGAAACCTGCCATTTTGATTGTTAACAAGTTCACGAACGTGGTAAACATCTTCGCCAAGTATATTGAATTGTAGATAAACTTAATACATGGTTTTTAGTGCAAATTCAATTCTCTCTCAGTGTTGTTTATTAGGAGAATAAACTTAACTACGAAATCGTTATATCTGGCAGTTATCAAGAAAAGACCATGAGATCTGGTTCTTCTTTAAAATGCCTTTGTTTAAATTATTTGTTATTTCAAAAACAAGTAAGGAAATCTACAAACAAGCATAGAAGACACGTTGCATAATAGCATTCGAATGCAGCGACACCTTTCGTTATTACAACAATGACACTTGAAAAATTAATAAGGTGATACACCTTTCTTACAACTTGTTTATGGGTAATATGATTCTGTATTAATCCAACTTTTGTATCTTCCTCGCTCCCATTGATGACCCCTCAATAAAGGTCAAAACTGGTTTGGTGGTGACCCCTTCCTTAATGCACAGTCTCATGCACGTCTGAAGAAGAAGTGTGCTTTTACAAGTACAGTTATAATGCAAGTTGGATTGGTTTGTGATATACTGTAGAATTAATTTTGTTTATGTCGTTTTAATCAAACTATTTTAATGGTTACATTGAAATGATAAATTTAAATAGTGGTTTTAATACCAAATTTCATTAAATGCAATAAATTTAGGAAGAAATTGTCATTTAGAATCTTTACAGGAAAAATATAAAACAGAAGTTCAGTTATAGCCTTATATCATCTGTTTCAAAATTGTTATTGCTTTGCCAACAGAAGTGAATTACAATAGCAAGAGGAAGAGAAATCGTCCACTATTCAAATCTTGAATTGATTTAACACCCAAAATTAGTACCTAATAGCAATCCGCACACAGCTATCAAAAAAGATTTACGTTAATCAAAAAACCTATCGAGTGGCAGTGTGGATATGGCTTGCGCTACCACAGACCAGCAGATGGTGGGTTCGAACTGCACTGCGGGCCTGGATGGCGATCAATGGATTGCATCACCTGACCACCATCCTACTTATTGGAGACCGGAATATTCTGGGGGAAAAAAAATCCACATTTGGCCTCTAGAGCTGCGTAACTTCTGGGCCCATTCACAGTATTGATATACATAAAAAAAAGGTGATTAAATTACGTCTAGCCAATGTGCATCATTATTGAGTTCAAATCATTTTGTCAATAAATGTGATCAGATTGAAACCAAAACTGAACTTTGTAAACATTTATCTTGTGTAAATCCGAAATGAGGGTCTTTGCAAATGATCCGAGTGACAAAAATTGGAACGGCTCAACATTTTTTTTTTTTTTATATAAATAAATCCTCTATTGCCTTTTATTCTCAATAGGTGTAGGCGGAACTCTTCTAGTTCCAACTTGTCTGGAAGATGAGAAATCTCCACCCTTAGTAGTCATTGACAGACGACCTGACAATGCATCCGACAAGCGTCAAAAGATGCTTGTCTTTTGACGACTAAATGATTCTGAAAATGGATTTTAGGAGGGGAGAACTAATTGTCTTTGCCAAAGATCAACTAAATTTGGAAAGGCTGACAAAATGCCTGGATAAAATTCCTCCAGTCATCGACTGTCGAACCTATAACGGCCTATCTTCTTGCAGTCATAGCGCTATAAAAGCAGGACAGTAACCATCCTGCTACACAAAAAATCCCAAATATTTTGTAATTTTTGCTGCATTGCCAGCAGTAGGAATGACTCTCGTATGGACAAAACGAATGCATGATAGTTATTTGAAGGAACATTTTGTCTACTAGTGACCGGAACAGGATATTGGATTTCAGATTAACATTGGTTGGTTTGCTAGTATTGCAAGAGAACAAAAGTTACCACCAGTTAAACGTGAGCCCGGCCAACTCACGTTTAACTGAAAAACTTTTAAAAGCTAATTAAAATGAGCGCCGCCTAATAAAGTGTGATGAACGACTATAAGTGTCGAAGAATACTTAGATATGACCACCACATTCAACTGGAAGGAATGTGATATAAGAGTATGACCTATGCTAATCCGAGCAGGCACTTTCTCTCAAGAGAATCAACTAACGGGATCATGCGCAGCCCACACTGTCACACTTTAATCACAGGCTTTATCTGATATAACTTATTGGTCTCTATTCCATATTTGCCACTGATATTTTTTATGATCTGCTTGTCATTTGTGTAAGGAGAGGGAAAATTATGTTATCTTAGCAGTGGGCTTAGAGTCATTCGTGAAATATTGTCTACAGTAATGTTCTAGAGCTTACATTAATTATTTAATACGCAATCGGAAGTGACGTATGGCAGCCTGATGTATTATATAAGTTTTCGGCAAGTGAGAAAAAAAATTTTCCACATGGGATAATCTGGTAGAGATTTTATTTCGACTGAGTACTTCAGAGACGGTTGTCGTAGAAGCAACTATTTCTACGACAAGTGTCTGGTTCATTCATCATCATCATCATCCATGGGCACATTGCCCTTGGTGTCCGATGCCTCCTTCACTATCTTCTTCCATCTTTCTTTGTCCAGTGCACAGGGTCGCAGTTTCTATAATCCCCATTCTACATCAGTCCTTTATGTCGTTTATCAATTCTTTGGTCTACCCTTTCTGTTTACACCATCCATAATACCAAACATGAATGTCTTTATCTTCCGATCTTCGCTCATTCTGCAGATGTGTCCAAATAATTGCAGCTTCCATTGTATGATCTTCTACAGTAGAAGATCATACAAAAGCATAGAGAATTTCCTAAATTCTCCTTTGGTTGCATCTTCCGACAGAGTTCTTCATTTGTGATTTTCTGTACCCATTCTATTCTTAGAATCTTCCTCTAACGAGTTCTTTCAAATGCCAAAATTCTTTTTCTTGTTTATCCATTACCCACGTTTCAGATCACCGCTAAAAATGCATGTTTCTGGTACTCTTAATTTTTTGCAGGCATATCGTTTTACTTTTCCAGATGTTATCCATGGCCTTCAGATTTGTTCTTCTCTTCACAATCCTGATTATTATTTCTTTTTTAACAGTCCAAGTCATATGTCATTTTACTCCCCAAATATGTGAACTGTTCTACATTTTCTATATCAGTTCCATCCACTTGTATGGTTTGTTTCATGTTCTTCTAACCAAATACCATTTTTTTTTTCAAAGTACATAACAAGTCCAAATCGCTTCCCTTCCTCATTTAACAGTTTCAATGTTTTTGTAGTTCCCTTTCATCTTCTTCAATAATAACAATGTCATCTGCGAATCTCAGATTGTTAATTCTCATCCTGTGTTCTAATATTCTTTTTGCATTTTCATTCATTTTGTCCATTGCTCTTTCTAAATGTGCGATGAAAATGCATGGTGATATTGGGTCCCCCTGTCTAGTATCTCTGCTTCTTCTAAACCATTTCCCGAAATCCCCACCTATTCTAAAAGCTGCCACTGCATTTGTACAAACATGTTTTAATATGTTTGTACAAATGCAAATTCTGTCGATACTGTCAAATGCCTTCTGAAAATCAACAAAGCAAGTATATATGTTTTTGTTTTTTTTCTCATATTAACTGCATTGTCAAAATCTGTGGAATTGTACTTCTATCTTTCCTAAATCCTACTTGCTCGTCTGCAAGGTATGCTTCCAACCGTGTTCTCAATCTTTCTGTAATATCATCACCACCTCACCAAGATGACTTGTCAAAGCAATTGTTCTATAATTTTTACATTCTAGCTTATTTCCTTTCTTGATTAATGTCACTAATATTGATTTCACCCACTCCCCTGCATTTTCCCTTCTTTTATTACTTTAATCATTGCATACCATATTGCATAGTTGGTGCATTTTTGTAACCATATTTAATGGTTGATCCAGTGATTTTATCATTACCAGGACTCTTGTTGGGTTTCAGCCGTCCTATTGCTTTTTCTACCTCTCCTCTTAAAATGTCCACATCATGCTCATTACCTGGTGGTGATATCTGCTTCAATTCTTCAGTCAGTTTCCCAACACTATCTGAATCTAGTTTTTCTTCATATAACTCACTACAGTATCTTGTCCACCGCTGTACAATTTCTTTATTCGTCAATACTTTGCCTTTTTTCATCTTTGTGATCTGTATGGTCGCCACCTTCTATTAATGGTTCTATTCATTTTGTACACCTCCCTAGTTTTGTGCTCTCCACAGTGCTGTTCTGTATTACTTTTATCACCTCGTTATACTTTCTTCTACGTTGCTCTGCTATTTGTTCTGATGCATCCCTTCTTATTCTCAACATTCTTTTCTCCTGTACTAACTTTAGTGTTTCTAGTCTAATCCATTTCTTCTTGATCTTTTCTTCTAGTACTGTTTCTTCAACTGCATCTTCTATCGCCTTCATTACTTCTTTCTCTTAGATTCGATTTTTTTTCTTTGTCCATACTTTTCAGTTTCTCTTCTAACTCTGTTCTGTACCTTCTTCCAATTTCTGCTTTACTATTCTTGCCGTATCTCTTCGTTTCTGATGATAGGATTTTCTTTTTAATTTCAATTTGATGTTTGCAATGACTAAACTATGATCCGAGTCTATATCCGCTCCTTGAAAAGTTCAACACTATTGTATTTTGTTATCCATCTTCTTTTAAGCGTAATCATATCGACCATGTTCTTGGTTTTCCCATCATTTTAATCGCCACGTCCATTTTCTACACTTCTTTTGCTGGAATCTTGTGTTACAGATCATCTCGTGGTCCACAGCAAATTCTAACATTTTCCTCACCTCGTTCGTCCAAAACCACATTTTCTCCACCATCATTTTCTATTCCAATATATTAATTATTCCAAAATAATTAGTATTTTTTTTTGGTACCGTTTCTACTGTCTCTGTTCATTGTGGTTTATTCGCTTCAACATAAAGGTTAGGAATATGTGATGTTCGAAATGCAACAGATGTAGTTCTAATTGGATGGAAGTGGACAGGAACCAACATGAAAGCCTAACTTCTCTTGCAGAAGCATAAATCGGTCATGATGGCATACTTAGTTCTTGGTATAGGTTGGACAAGTAAAATTGCACCTCAAGAGGTGGAAAACGGGACAAAGTTATCGCTCTGCGGTAATAATAAGACATTGTGTGCGCGCGCGCGCGCTTACAATCGAACTAGTTTGTCACTATTTTGATATTCACATTCGCCATACTCTGCATTTTATTTACCGAATCTGGTAAAGATCAATGCAGAGTTATCTGCAAAGGTGTTTATTTTACTTGAATGCTGTAGGTCGCAGAAATTGTAGATGTAGATTGTAACCAAAAGCATGTCCAAACACAAAAATTACCGTAGCTGTTATTTTAACTACGTATATATTGTACTGTACCTTTAATTATAAATTGGTAAAATAAGTTTTATTATCCTGAAATTTTTGTTGTGTATCAGATTTATTTATTCATATGGACGGAAAAAACATGCAAAGTTTTTTTGGAAGCTAACAATGCGATAAGAAGTCACGTGATGTGATATGCCAGGAAATTTAGATATGATTGTTATCATGCTGTCTCGGAAGTACTGAGACTTTTACCAAGTACGTATATTATTTACACATTCCACTGTTTTGGTGCATTAACTTCGTTTTAAAAATGTATTATAGTAATAACTGTTTTATTTTTTATTTTTTGCTTCATTCAATGTACAGTATAGTTTACCTAATTTCTATGTTTGAAGTTATGATCATAGCATTCACTTTGGGGATATTTGTTACGTTTTTTATAGTTCATTCTAGGGTACTGAATGCTGTCATCTTGTCTTTGGACGCTGAATGCAAATTGATTTTGATGGCTATTGGAAAATTATTTGTTACTAGATGATTTAACACGGCTGCCTGGATCTTATCTGTACACTGCATTTGTATCCAAACACGATGCACGGCCACTGACCTGAATTAAAATATTTACGTATTGCTCAAGACCAGACATGGCTATTAAGTCAACGTACTCCAGAGAATAACAGTCATCTAGCAAACTAATCAGTTTGCTAGATGATTGATTTCAGACAGAATGCTGTCCGTTCTGATAGTCACTGGTCACGAATAGTGTAAAAGTATGATATATAAATAGCTCTATAAATATTACATTATGTAGTAATTGTAATTCTCTAATTATATCTTAATATCTCAGCTGTTTTCATTGTTATACTACTAATATAACTTTTAGAATCTTCGAAAAAAAATCCCCCACCCGATCTATTAACATCATCCTTCCTCATGACGAGCTTAACCTTTCTTTATCCAGATATAGTTCGCCCTCCATTTCTAGATCCCTTCTTGGCTTGGTGCCAAGACTAGTCGATTCATGCTGAAGGGGAGAAAGAAATGAAGGATGTACGAATTGGTCGCCAACATGCGAAATCACGTGCTTTCTTGTCTGTCGCTGTACTAGTACTAGCTTGATTTTTGTTGTTCTCTTTTTGCATTATTTTTTATTATTAATTTGTATGATGGATCCAGTACAGTCAACAAGTTCTGTTGTTAAACGTTTCAGTAGCTCTTGCAAAAGAATATTGAATAATGTGCTGACATTCTGCGAAAAAGAATCGTCAGAAGGCCGTCTTCTTGTTCCCCTTTCTCAAGTCATAAAACGTGCAAGTGCAATTGCGGGCGTATCGGGGTCGACTGTTAAAAGAATTCGTAGGGAATCAAAAGGTGAAGGTAAGCCAAAATTTAAATCTCCTAAAAAAAAAAAAAAAAAGCGCCAGAGAAAGAAAACCATCGAAACCGTAGCTTTAAATGATTTTGATGTAGACGTTATAAGAAGAGCTATTCACGAATTTTACGTGGTCGAGAAAAGAGTGCCAACTGTTCTGAACTTGATTCCTGTGCTTAAAGAAAAAATTAATTTTCCTTGGAAAATAGAAACTTTAAGGAAAATACTTCATGAAATCGGATTTTGTTTTAAAAAGTCCCAGAATAAAAGGAAACTTATCATGGAGCGAAGTGACATTGTTTTATGTAGAACGCAGTATTTGCACGTATTAACACTCTACGTACATTTTCCCAACTGTTATACAAGCAAAATAGTTATACTTTAAAAAAAGCAATGTTCGTAAAAGAAAAGCTAAATTTTCCGACCTGTAATAATAAACAAACTCAGTTTGTTTATTATTACATCCCAGAAGACAGACTAATTACCCTATTATCGGAATGGATTCTCCTTTTTCTGACATGCGCAGTAGTTTCGAGGGACCTCAAATCGGTGGGCGAACTATATTTTAGTTTACCCTGGTTATATTTTTTGGTTCATATTTAGTTCAATGTTCATTATATATTTTACCATATTTAAGATGACTTAATATCTCCAGCATCTATTTCATTATCTTCTATTCTCGTGACCTTCCAATTATGTGTCACTTTAAATTTAACAATGATATGTAGGGCTGGACAAAATATGCGGATCCCTACTTGCCATGCAAAAAAGCAAAATACTCACACAAGACCAATGGCGGCCGGTGAAAATTTTAAGTGGGGGTGCTTCATATACAAAAAACTTTTTTTTTCTAATCAGTAACGAATTTATTAATAAATAAATTTACATATTAAAAATTGCTTTATTAAAAATATTTCAACCTCACCACGAACGAACACCAATAATAAAAGTTTCGTATCCATGGCAATGACAAGTGCAAACGAATATTGGCGTTGCAGTGCATTTGTTTCGTGTGACGATAATTGAAAAAATATAATTCTTTTCATATTTTCAACAGTGACACTCGTCATAATTCAGCCTTGTATCTATAATAAATAAATAATTATATGTTATTTAAACAAAATAAAATAAGATTTACAAAAAATAGTTCACCACGCACCAATAATAAACTAATAAACGTTTCATATCTCACAGAAATAAGGCGCGTAATCATACTAAAAATATACTGCCGTTTGAGCAGTTACAGTTGGGAATGACGTAAGGTGCAATGACAAGAGCAAACGAATATCAGCGTTAGATCGCAGTGCATTTGTTTCGTAATCTAAAGCGTTAATAGAACAATTCGACCAATTATTAACTATTCAGTGTCAAACATAAGCTGTAACCTTTAACATGTTGTAAGCATTGTTATTATTTATAAACACAAACAAAATTAAATTTTTTAATTTTTTCCTTGGGGGTGCTACAGTGTCACAGTGCTTATGTACAGGTCGCCACTGCACAAGACCCTTTTTTCTCATGATATATCCCGATATGGCAGTAGTCGTTTCATAAAGAGATGTGGTGATGAATCTATATTCTTCTGAAGTTTAAAAGATTTCGTTTGGATAGTTTTTTTTTATTATTTCATTATTATTAAATAAAAATTCTACCACATCTGCAGCTACTTGCCAACTGACAATATCTACTTGTCAGGGGGCGAGCGTATTTGTATAGTGATTATGTTTCAACTTTTTTTTTTTTTTTTAATGGATAACCAAGCTGCTGCATAGCTTCAATGTTCTTGTCATTATATTCAACTTGAATTTTGTGCGAAATATTTTGAATTAACTCAAACACGCTTCACGTCACTAGTTAGGTGCACCCACTAATATTCAATTTTCTTTCTTTTTTTTTTTGTAATGCTTCATTACAAAATGATCATATGTTGCATTAACTAGCCATGACCCCCTCGTTCCCCCCCCCTTTTTGCGCTACTCAGCTGACAAAATTCTTACTGCAAAAGAGGCTATGGATTCGAATCTAGCCTAAGGCATGGATGTTTTGTAACAGCCTATCCATATAATTGTATAGCTTGAGTTTGTAATGCTTATCGTAAAAAAGTCAATTTACTCTGTCCCATAATTATACTACGAGGGCGGTCTGAAAAGTTCTCGGCTTAACATGAAAAAACGAGTTATAACTTCAAAATTATTTTTATTTTTCAACAATCTCCCTTAAGACTAATACATTTATTCCAGTGATGCTCCAGGGCCATAATCCCGTCCGTGTAGTGGTTCTCAGTAAGATCTGCAAAATACCCCTCTACAGCTGCAATCACCTCTTGATCCGAATAAAACGCTGACCAGGGAGGAAGAGTTTTAGTTTTGGGAAGAGATAGAAGTCAGAGGGAGCCGAATCTGGGGAACAGGGTGGATGTTCCAATAATTCATAGTGCAGACCCCTTAATTTTCCCATTGCCAAAACACCTTTGTGGGCAGGTGCACTGTCCTCATGAAAGATTATTTTTTTTCCATCTGCAAACCGGGTCTTTTCTCACGAATTTTTTCGTCTGGTCAAAAGATCGGAATAATATTCCCAGGTTATTGTTTTACCCTTTTCAAGATAATTAATAAACAAAATGCGTTTAGCATCCCAAAACACCGATGCCATGACGTTTCCTGCTAATGGAACCGACTTGGTCCTCTTTGGCACTGAACAATCAGCGTCTGTCCACTGTTTTGACTGCTGTTTAGATTCTGGTGTGTAATGGTGAATCCAAGTCTCATCCATAGTAATCAATCGAAGCACAAAATCAGTTTTATTCTTGTTAAAACGCTCCAAGCACTGTTCAAAGATTTTCATGCAAGCGCGTTTTTGATCTGCTGTAAGCAAGCGTGGCACTCATCTTGCACAAAGCTTTTTCATTTGCAATTCTTCATGCAAAATATATCCTACACGTTCTTTTGAAATGCCTATAATCTCAGCAATTTCACGCACTTTGACTCGCCGGTCATCCAATACCATATCGTTTACTTGGTCAATGATTTCTGGTGTTGTCACACCTTTTGGACGTCCCTCGCGTGGATCATCTTCAAGGCTGGGTACGACCACGTTTAAACTCGGGAGCCCATTTCTTAATTGTCGAAAACGAAGGAGAAGAGTACCCATAAACTTCGAATGAATTTCTTTTGGCGTTCTTTTACAAAGAATTTTATAACCGTAGGATATTCAATTTTATCCATTTTAAGAGATACACACAACACTTTTGCTTCAGATAGCTTTATAAAACAAACTACTTGATAGAATGACTTGCAATTTCACATGGATGCTTATGACAGATGTACCAAGTTAGAAAAAAAAATATCTTGCCGATAGTGTTGCCATCTATGGTCGAGAACTTGTCCGACTACCCTCGTATTTCTGTAGTGAAACAATAGATCAGAAGCTTTGAACAAGATTCTTCCCTTTATTAGCAATTTCCATCCTAAACAGATGTTCTTTCCATTTCTTTCTATATTCCTTGATGTTTTCATTTACGTCGTAAATATCTTTCTTTTCTGATGTCTGTTTCTTATATGGTCCAATTTTGTGCATTCTTTAATTGCTCTTAAAAATCTCATCTCTGCCTAAACAATTAAACTGTGTCATCTGCCCTATTATTTTATTTTCTATAACTATTTTTGATCTAACGTGATCTCAATCTTTAAATGGCATGACTTTTGTTTTCATTCGTCAAATTTTTAAATTATATTGTTGGCTTAATTTGTTTAATTCAAAAACTGATTTTTGAAGGTCATCTAAATATAATCTGATCATCTGCATACAGCACTGTATTGACCATAGTTCTTTTGGTTAACTGAATACCTTGTTTTATTGTTCTTTTCATATTTTAACAATCAGAGTTGGAGATAAGCTATATCCTTGTCTGACGCCCTGATTTATTTCAATCTCTTCTGTTAATTTATTAATAAACTGTAACTGTGTTTTTGTATCTTTATATAAACTTTTGTATAGCTTGTATCAAATGTAATAGATATCCTTGTTTTTTTAATTATATTCCATAGTTTTTCTCTGTGTATTTTACAAAAGCTTTCTCGTAATATATAAAGACCATACGAGTCTCTAAATTAAATTCTTGTCTTTTTTCAACAATTTGTTTTAAAACAAATAGTGTCTATACATGATCTTCCACGTCTAAAACCGTTATATTCTTCTGAGAGGTAGATTGTTTACAATATTTCTAATTCTTTTATTTCTTTTGTTTTTGTGTATTTCTTCTGTTTCCTTCCTATGTTTTTGATGTGGAGTGGTTTGTATGCCACTTGTTTTTCTTGTATTGCATTTTCTATATCTGTGTTCCAGATTTTTAATGTTTTTCTTTTTAATATTGTATTTTTTCTTTCCAATGATTTCAGATCCTGCTTTGTGGATTATCTTTATATTAAAGTTTTCCATTCTTCTCCTATATCTTCACTGATTTGGGCTTTTTTTTTTTTTTTTTTTTTTTTTTTTTTTTTTTTTTTTTAGGTAATCTGCAAATCGTGATTGATATTGAATGATCAGAAAAAATTTCCCTTCCCCTGTAAACATGTACATCTCTCACACGGGGAACTAATTTCTGATTAGTAATGAAATAATCAATTATAGATCTTGTTCCTCTGCCATTCCAAGTATATTTATATTCTTTTTTCTTTTTTTTTTTTTTTTTGAAAAAAAAATATCGATTATTTTAAAACTGTTGAAAATACAGAAGTCCAATAGTTCTTGACCACTGTTATTCATGCAAATTTCCCCATATTTTCCTAAGATATTTGGGATTGGATTATTTTCAACTCTGGCATTAAGATCTCCTACCATATATGAATATATCGTCATTTTTATTCCATTTATTTAACTGTTTTGGTAATTCCTCATAAAATTGTTCGGAATCATCTTTCCGAACAATTTTATGAGGAATTTTTGAACAAAATGCATTTCGTGGCATGTATCGACTGACCGCCATTAGGGTTCTCTTCTGGTTGATAGCATGGCCGCGTTCCAACACTGCGTTCTTCGAACTGTTTGCATTAAAAGTTTAAATTCAAATATTTCAAACCACGGGTGGGAATTGTCCGCTAAATTTCATTCGACGTATGTATGTCTACTTTTTTTTATTGCTAAATATTTTAAATGTTATAATTTGTTTCTACTGTATGTATATTGGATATAGCTAAAAATATATTTAATAGTTCACAAAAATTTCACATATTTATAATTATTATAGTGCAAATGCTAAATACCTTTTATAACTATTCATGTTGAATGGAATAGTATTATAGCTTCTCCCAGATTGCCCTGTGTCTTAGAGGGGAGGGTATAAAGGAGTACGCGGGTACTGAAAGTGTGGGAAACGCAGAGGATTAATGGTAGGATATTGTTACAGTCCCCGAGTACAGAGGGTAACTGAAGGGCATTACAAATTAACTACTCGGTAGTCATCGAGCGGCTAATTATTATGGAAAACGAGTATGAATTCTAATATATTCCATTTTAGTTTCAATCAAAAACCCACAGCTAGTTGACAAATGCAAGATTTATGGTTGATAAAAAATAATAATAAACGTAAGGAATAATATGTTTTTGATTTAGTCCAAAATACTTCATCCCTATCCCTTCGAAAGTATTTCCTCATTCATATGGGTAAGGCCTTCAAAGCAGCCATTAACGCACATCTGTTTTATATTTCCTTGAACTTGTTCACAGAGGAAAAGCTTCTATTTACCAATAATAATTACTATGTGTGGTAATAATTATTATTGCTATACAAAAAAAGTATAATAAATGTAATCTTGAGGTCAGGTAATTTCAGTGAATGACGAGAAAAGAAATATTTTTCTCTTCAGAATTGTTGGCAGTTAACTCTGTTGAAACTACGAGGAAGTCTGGTTAGTTTTGAAAATATTTTCTTTCCAAATCAGATAAGCGGCTTGTTGACTGCCACTCATTTATGATAAAATGTATCCACACAATTCAATTGATCTTTCCGAAGACCCTACACATTCATACGATTCGACCGACCAGGCCAGACTGAGTTATGTAGCATAGGAACACCTGTCTTACAGCTTAGAAGCCACAGTAACACAAAAACAAATACCAATTTGATGTACAAAGCGTCCGTAGCACTGAAGATGTGAAGTTTAAAATCTCGTATAACTTAAACTCGTAAAAAAAATCTCGTATAAGTTATACGGCATAACTTAAACGTGTTATGTAAGATTACCCCAAGCAGTGGCTGCTCGTGGCTTGAAATCATTGGGGGGGGATGCTGCAACTTTCGAAATATACATACACACTGTAAGTACAGTGTATACATATTTGGATAAAATATCAAAATTATGGTAAAAATTAAAAAAAAAAAAATTAAACATGAAAAAATATTGTTTATTATCGATAAAATTATACAGTTTAGTATAATTCAAAGTTATTTAAAAATAAAATCCATTATCATAACCCCAATAATGTTCTAAAATAAAAACGATAACAAATGTTGTCTTTAATTGTAATGTCCAAATATTTAAAGAGACGGAGTAAACATTACGAACACTCTACTACTGGTGCAAACTGCATATAAACAACCGTGGAACTGCGCGACGGACAGTGCCGCATTGCGCTAATAGCTCGTATCTCACTATGACTTGCATATGCTTGCTCGCGTAGCAATATAACACTGTGGAAAACAGTGTCGCTACCGTCCTTCGCGTCCTCCTAAGTGCTACAAGATGGATTTTTATTTATTTTATTTTTTATATAAAATAAGAGAATTGGATAGGATTGTTGATGATAAAATTAAATATTACAAGCAAATATAAGAAAATTAATAAATATATTTATATATCGAGAAAAATTGGGGATGCTGCAGTTCCGCAGTGCCTATGCACGAGCCGCCCCTGACTCCAAGACACCTTAGGCCAGTGATAAGCGTATTATGTCTTAGATATCAATGGGAATTTTGAACCATTCTTCCTATAGCCATGTAATGAGGTCCTGTAATGTTGTAGGACGGACGTGCCTTAACTTCACGCGACGCTTCAGTTCATCCCACAGTTCAATAGGGTTGAGATCGGTAAAATACGCTATGATACGCTAAACACTCGGCCCGCAAGGCTGGCTCAGTCAAGTGCGAAGTTCATGTCCACAAACCCCGCAGTCTTATGACACCGTATACAAACTTGCTGAAAGAGACAATGATCAGTTCCAAAGAAAAGCCACAAAGGAAGAAGCATTGCATTGTCCAAAATGTTCAGATACCTCTCGGAGTTCAGTGTTCGTGGCACCACAAATAGAGGCCAAACCGTGGAAAACAGGACCATACCATCACACCGGCACCTCCGAATTGCATAGCAGGGGTTAAGCACTGTTCACCGAGCATCCTCCACACCTACACCCATCCAACTGCTCGGTAGAAGTTGTAGTGCGATTCCTTGTTCCATAATTCAGCTTTTCAAGTTCCAGGTCCCGCTGTAAACACCATTTTACCACGTCAACTCGTTACATGGCACGATGCAACTTGCACATGGGATGTCCGTTGACTTCTTTCCAAGCAGTGTATTTGGCTGAAAGTAAAAGAATATTTCAATTTCACTCTATAGCAAACTTTTAACCTTCCGCATGAAATATCCTGTTGGATTTGGCGCAGTTTCTGCACAGTTAAAATGTACTGAACTTTCAAATTCGACGAAATGTTTTTCCCATTTTTTTTTAATCAACGGCACAGTAATGAACAATTAACGTCAGAAAGTAGAATTTTTAACAGAGCCGATGTGCAGCAACGAGAATGTGCACAAAATTGTGCGTTTGACACAGGTTGCACTGGCCTAAGAGCTGTTTCTAACTGACTGGTTCTGTTCAGAGACCAAGCAGAAACATTAAAAAAGCGAACACTCATTTAATACTAAAGCAATCCAATGTTGGATCTTATATTAGATCTTATGGAGACTATATTCTCATAAGCTATGTGGTCAAAATTACGCACCTCTTTAATATCCACTATTTCTATACAATTTATGTCGCCGAAATTGAGCTGTACAGCTCTTTCTTTAACATAGTTATTATTTTATACCAAGCTTCAAACTTAGAACGTTTCATAAGTAATCGGAAACTTAAGAAATCACAAACCTATTGCACAGGATGTCTTATTAATGCAGTATATTTGCGTTTCATTAGTGCTTTCACTAACTTGATGTTTCAAGCCAGTGACACATGTCCATTCTCTATAAACTAGACACCCCTTTCCCCGAGAAAGCTCAATTTCAACCTGTCGTCGATAAACCCTTATTTAGAATTCGTTGGAATTTAGCAATTGTCAACTGCGTGTTCTACCTATTTACGAAAGAAATCCAGTTTCCGAGGACAATTCTGCCGCATCCATGAGATTGACTAACTCCCCTTCAGCTGATAAAGTGCTTATACAGATTCTCGCATCCTAAGTAAGATTCGTTTGAATCCAGGTCTTTCCAATGGAAGGGCAAATGACTCAAACGTCCTAACGAGGCTACGATTTATTAAAAGGAAAGATTATAAACATTATTATTTTAGAATAGATATTAACGTTTCGGTACGAAAACACCGTTTGCTTAGTTGGTATAAAATAGTGAATATTTATTGCCCTTCCTTTTAATATAATTTTATACTTTTTTTTAAAAAAAATCATTCTGCCTAATTTTGGCACTAAAATAATCGCTTTAAACCAAAATCTGATCAAGAAAACTTGACAAATTACAGTAAAGCTCCCAAGCACTAAATTGCACTGAAATTGTTTGAATGGAGCGAAGTTGGATGGAGAAAAGGGCTTCTGAATTTTTGTAAGACACCTAAAAATGAATGCAGCGCGAATGAATTTGATAACTCCTTCTCGAGCAATAGACAGATCTTTTAGCACCAGTGGACAGAATGTAAATATGAGATTCATTAGAGTAGAAGCAATCAATGGTCTCCACAAAAAATGCAGAAGCCAATAAATGTGATGTTTCTCAGAAGAAAAATGTGTCGAAACAGAACAAGGAAAGATCGGTTACTTCATGAGAATGAAGATAATCTATGCCTTAGGAGGAAAAGCTTGTTGGGCTGGTAAATCACAGTTATCAGAACAGATTGTAGGGCTTGAGTCTGGAAATGAGTTTTTTTCCCCTACTATCTCTCGCACACAAATGAGAGAAGTATTAAGAACAAAAGAAATTATAACATTAATGGTGTCAGTCCACGAATAATATAATCCTATAAATGAAAGAGAAAGGTTATTTATGTGCTGGCAGAGAGAGAGATTGTATCCCCCAAAGTGGAGAACCTGAGAAGATAGTAGGGGTAAGGACTTTGTGAATGTTTGATGATAGAGGCATGAGCTTTGTGGATGCTACTTGAATAAAAATATTTGATGGGAAATTTGAACACGCTTAGATATAATGATCATGAATATAAAAATTATGTATAAGCAGAAATGGCGCAGGAAGAAAACGATGTTTTCGGGTTGTTTAAGAACCTTTACTTCAAACACGGACCTCAGTTTTCTTCGTAGTCCATTAGGAAACAACTCGTTGGGGTCGGGATATCTTATTCACCAAAAATTAATGAAATTTCAGATCACTATTATATTTCGGTACACATTTTCATTTTTTTATTAATCATGTAAAAAATAAGTTGCTAAGAAGTAACTAATGAATTACAGACGAAATCACTGATGGGGCTTAAACGTGCGAGCAAATTCTTAAGATATCATACGTCAAAAAAGAGGTCTGCAAAAACATAAAACTATTTTATATAAATACAGATATAGGTCTGATTGAAATTACTGATGGTTCGAGATAAATTCTTTGGTGGTCTGGCTATTTCGCTGCTCGACTCCTGACTAAGAGTATGTGATACACAATGAACCCCAGTGTTGAATTTAGTGATAACTGCAAGAAAGTGATGATTCATGCTGTCTGCAGCTGGTAATAGCAACCATATGGTGATAACGCGAGATGTGTTTAAAAGTACGTACTTCAGTGAGAAAGGAGATCTGAACTATAGCAGCACAGTATTACAATACAAAAGATTATAACAGACTTGGCCAACAACTGGGAACATTTGCATAAGAAAAGGAGTCAGTAAATTTATAAATCTATCAAGGCATGGAGGATTCATGCCAGGACTACGCAGATGAGGAGAGGAAGCACTTGTAATCCATACTTTTCCATAAAATTAGGTATTTCCAGTAATATGTCATTATACTGTCATGCAAAATGAGGCCTCCAGCAGCGACCGTACACACCATCTGCTTCGAATTTTCGGGAACAAAATTTCTTAGAAACTTTCTGTAGTATCCTGCTTTAATATCTATATTGCACTATCACTTATCTTTTTCAAAAACAAAACAAAAAGATTCGATCACTTATCTTTTTGTTTTTGTATTCGAGAAGCGTTGCTCGTTTCTATTGTGAGATGGATTCCAGTTCTGGGTTTAGTATCCATTTTGCCCATGGCAGCGGTTCCCCACTTTTTCTGACTAGCGGCCACTAAGCCTATATTTCTCTGAAATCGAATAATAGTTCTGAATTTTTATTAAAAGATATTCCCAGTTTTGCGTTTTATATATAAGTGATACTTCCTAATACTATGAAATTATTTGTACCTATGCATAATAATGGCCTTTGAAGATTAAAAAAAAAAGGTTATTTCTCCAAAACTGCTGGAAATGAAAAGGTTGCAACAAGTCTGAAAAGGCTGTTATAATTATAAAACCCCAGAATAAAATTTATCAGCTGATACTTCCAGTTCCTTCGAATAAAATTTAGTGATTGTGCAGCATCGTTCTTCATATACTGCCATGATGGATTAACTTAAATACATGCTTTACAAAAACAATATCCATATAGCTTGTCTACAAGAAACAAAACTAAACAAAAATCTGAACTTCAGCATCAAAGGATACATAGTTCTTAGGAAGGATAGAGAGGAAGGAGCAGGTGGCAGGCTTTCTATCCTTTTGAAGACCCCAGAAATCAAATTCAAAGAAATCACCCTAAATCAATATTTAAATAATAACAGTTCGACGGAAGCTCAAGCTGTTGAAATACACCTACCAAACCATTCTATTTCAACCACAAACGTCTACCACCCTGATAATACAAATATTGATACAGACATCATTGAAAAGCTAAGCGAATCTCCAACTGATACAACCATTATACTTGGTGACCTAAATGCAAAAAGCCCAACGTGGGATTCCCCCGATTTAGACCATAAAGGTCAACAATTGGAAGACCTCTTTACAGATTTGGAACTCACAACAATTAACAAAGCACCTATCTCTCTAAAACTACGGGAACTGAATCTGTTATTGACATCACAGCTATTAATTACAGTATTGCATCAAGTGCACAATGGAAAATTTTGGAAAATGCCATCAGTGACCACAGACCCATAACAACACTAAACTTCAAGATTGATCAAGAACAGCAAATCAAAAGGACATGGAACTTCAGAAAAGCCGACTAGACAAGGTTTACTCAAACCCTGGAGAGCCTCTGTCAAGATGAAGCTGTCTCTGGAAACGTCGACAGAAAATTACAAATCCTTACTTAACACATCAGTAAAGCAGCCAAAGCAACGGTACCAAGAAGCAAGCGGAAAAATACCTGGATACCATACTGGAAAGATCACAATATTGATTCAACGAACAATTCAGAATTAATAAAACTGATGAATACAGAAAGAAATTAATGGACATAACACACAAAATAGAGCAGGAAATTTGGAAGTGCAAACAAGAGAAATGGGCGGAGCTTAAAACTATCACCATCTCAACAATCTGAAGGAATTATAATTTACAGTCACTCAAGATCAGCTATGGAGGCAATCAAAAATGGCAATACCAAGCTCACACAAGACATCCATAAACTCTTAAATCAACTAAAGTGTTTAGGAAAAAGTTGCATTTTACAATGGATTCTTGCTCGTGTAGGCATTGATTACAATGAAAGAGCTGATAAATTAGCAAATGAGGCCAGAGAACTCAACCGAGAAACTCACATGATAACTCTTGCCGATGCTAAAGCACTAGCAAAAGCTAAACTAATTCCACTGAAATCAATGATACACATCAAATTCCCGAAATCAGTGCCGACAGAAAGACCTCCACCACGATAGCAAGACTACGAACAGGACATTATAGAGGAATGAAGATCAATACAGATGATACGAGAACACATAGAAACTACAACAACTGCCCCAACACTGAACTGACACCCACTCACATCTTTACCTGTCCAGCAATTACAGCAGCCTTGCAAGAAATAGATCCTAATCCTGAACAACAGCTCTATACAAACAAAATCATCGACATAGCCAAGGCAGTACAAAGGAGCACACGGAAACATCTAAGACTCTTCAAAGCACAAGACAACAACATGGACATTGCAAATGTAACAAAAGAATTAAAGCTGTTTTTTTAATAGCTTTAATGACGCTGTGCGAATTTTCACATTTTACCTTTTTTTTTTTTTTTTGAAGCCCTTGGGACGAATTTGAGGGATGATTTTCATTTTCAGTTCCCTGCTGACTTGTACTTCAATTGGTTTTTATGCTTCACCTTCAACTAACGACCCATAATGACTTTTATACTCAAATTAATTCGCGTTCGAAACAGTTTAATAGTGCATAACGTTCAAATCCAACACAGTGCAACTACTAGCAACATTTATCGAGTTTCAGCGATGTGATACATAACGGCAATCAGGAGCTCATCCCCCAAACATAATCCTTCCGGAAAACATCATATCGCGCATGCTCGCTATATAAGGGCGCGTGATTCGAACCACAACGAAATAAATTTTAACCGGGGTGCATAAATTAATATTAAAACTTCTGTGTACTTTACAAAAAATATATGAATATAACAGCTGGCCTGGTTGGCGAGTGGTCAGCGTATCCGCTTTCCAGCCAAAAGGATGCGGGTTCGAAACACGCAGTGGGCATGGATGTTTGATTGTCTGTGAAAATACTAGTGGTAGTGGTGAGCGGTAGGCGTCGGTATAGTTGTCGTTTATTATAGTTGGTGGATTGAGTAGTGGAGACAGTTGTGTAGTAGGTGCCCTCCCTCGATGACTCTTTGGACTCCCTGAGGTGTCACGTAATAATAATAATCAGACGCCATTACAGAATATATAGTGTGATCCCCCCTCCGGAACACCTTAGCGAATCCCTGCGAGTTCATTCACCAACGGTTGGGACCCTATGATAACAATTCCGCTCAAAATTTAGTTGGTCTTCAGCCTCATAACGATGCGATTCTGCATTCCTCTTGGGAGCTGCATGCTGGTCTTTTATCAGTTAGCGTGGGGTCTACTTTCAAAACTTCAGACATCATTATTAATTTCCTGATATGTATCCCCAAGGGATGTTCAAGTTACTATAAACAGCACTATATGATTAAGTTTACATTATTATTAATCTCCTATCAATTTTCCATGACAATATTTAACATTTCTGGTCGAATATCATCTACTCCGGCTGCCTTTCAACATTTCAAGTTTTTGAGGGCTTTTTCTACCTCAATTATTGATATGTACTCCTCTTTGCATTCTTCTCGAAAATTTCTAGTATGGTTCTGTCACTGCTTGGTTCATTTAAGTCTTTCAAAGTAATTACTCCAGACATCTAGGATATCCTTATCCTAGATGGCTGGAGTAATCCAAGGAGATGTCTTCAGTTTTCATGTCACCTTTATCATCTTTGATTCCTTTAACAGTACTCTTTCCTCTATTTCTAAGCTTCTTCAATAGCCTTTTACATTTTTCTCTGTATTCTTTTAGTGCATCTGCTGACTTATTTACTAGGAATTTTTGGCATGCTTTCTTCTTTTCCAGGACAACTTCTTGTGTCTGCCATGGTGTTCTTATTTTTCTATCCTTGCAGACAACTTCACCACATACCTCCCTAGCTGAATCAACGTGTCTTCTTCAGAGTTTGCCACTGAAACTCCAAGGTTTGGATCTTGTTTTCAAACTACTGCAACTTTTTTTCAATAATATTTGCATAGCTGAGTCTACAATTTACCTGTAAAAGCTGCTCAACCTTAATTCTTTTTAAAACTTTCTTATATAGTGTTCTTTTCAACGTGATATCAATTTTTATTCTGCTTAGTACTAAGTAATGGTCGCTTACAATTTCGAATCCCCCTGTACACTCTTGTATCCTGAACCAGCCTTATGATATCACTATCAACAATGATGTACACAATGAGGCTTTTCTCGAGGCTAAAGATCGTATAAGCGAAGATAATGATGTTTAAGAACAGGATAACGTAACTTTTGAAATAACAGAAAAAGATATTGAACCAACTCTTAATTTCAAAACAGAAGATGAGCTGGAATAGATAAGATATAGAATGAACTATTAACATATGGAGGAGAAACAATTAAAAAAAAGAACTGTCTTATTCAAAATACAGCATTTAAAGAAAGAAAAAAATACTAAATGATTAGCGATAATCATTTATCGCTAATCATTACTAATACTAATCTTTAAGAGTAAGAGCCTTCATAGTTCAGTCGATATAGATGAAGCACATAATACATAAATCTTTTAGGCAAAATAAAATAAAGTGTATATTTTAATCGTCATCACTCTCTTCAATACTAACATTTCGTAGATGGTCTTTATTTACGCGTGGCCGGACGTCATCAGTTGAAATCTCGTGGACATCATTAGTATAATTCTCATTGCATACTTCGGCTGGTTTAGTTATCAAGAAGTCGGTAATAAGACCTTGTTTACCACTATGTTGCACTTTTTTTTTTTTTTTATTAAGTTCATAATACAGAACTAAACAAATATCCAATTGTCTCGTGAATTTTCCGGAGAGCTCCATTGAGAGATCATTATCCATAAAATAACTTTCTTGCCAAGTCGCTGTGCTGATAGACACCGAATGTATCTTCAGTCTTGTTCAATTGTTACCTTGGCAGTTTACAGTGGGTGGGTTTATCCCTATTAACAAACGCGTATAACGCAAAGAGCTCTAAGAGGCCATTACTATAAAATTAATTTTTTTACATAAAAAAAAAGCATTACATATTGTATGTAACTCACCAGAAAATAAAGCTCAGCTCGAGATTAACACACGTGTGATTTTTAATGCGCTTTCCTGGCAGAAAACGAAGACAATTTTCAGCAATAGTACTTTATACGGTAAACAATTGACGGACATGCGTGCTACATCTAAATGTAAAGGGTATTTCCCCTAATATAAATTGGCTACTTATACATGCGCGATACGGACGCAAATTTAGCGAAGATAAAATTCGATTTTTAAGTCGCGCATTGAAAAATATATGAAAAGATAAAGGGGTACTACAGTTTGTAGACCGTCTCATGTCGAAACTGCGTTGTATAAGAACCGCGTTGAACAACGGTTACCACAATCTGTAGACCGCGTTATATTGAAACCGAGTTTCAATATAAGTACTGCGTTATACGAGGATTACCTGTATTTAAGTTAGAGCTTAGATTAACAATATGCAGAAAGGATGGTCGACTGGTGATCTGGATAAGAAATGGGGGGTGGGGGATGTCTCAAATAAGTGAGGCTCACTACAGGAATATATTCATTTATTACACCAATATTTCAGACGTTGCCATTTAATATACTGATGATAGTGCGCATAGTTTAAAGCAGTGGTCGCCAAAGGGGTCGATAGAAAAATATAAAAAGACATCATTGTACGGGTAATATTTAATTCGGTTAACTTGGATTACCTCCATCCTGAATGACAACGCAATTAAGAGTGAATCGTGGGAACAGTGACATGAATAGGACCTGTAAGATGGAGCAAGGTCATGAAAATAGTTACGGAGGCCAATCAAGAAGGCCAAAATGACGTATTTACCAATAAACGGATATAGAATTCCGTGGGCGATTTAAGGCTGAATCTTGCAAATTTTGAACCCAACATTGTTAATCTTGTCAAGAGTCACGAAGCACACCCTTCACATTGACAACGTTAGTAAATTGTATGCTAAGTTAATAAAAGTCTTATTTTCATATATATAAGGAAGATTGTATTATTGTTATTTTGTTATCTAAATTAAATTTTTATAGTTTATATATTATTTATCCCTCCTATCAAATATGTAATGTTAAGAAGGACGTCAAAAACAAAAACGTATCCCTTTGACGTTAAGCCAATATAATAATATATACTATATTATACATATAATAAACACTGTAACTATAAAATAAACAATCTAAAAACTCACATAAGCGTCTTTTTGCCTTGTCCTATTATAATTACGTAATAGTAAAATAGAGGGGGTCGATAAAAAGTCAAGAAAACTTTTGAAGGGGTCGACGGTCAAAGAAGTTTGGCGACCCCTGGTTTAAAGTATCTCAGTTTCTTTTTTTTTTTTTTTTCCAGATAATGCAAAGTTCGCGAGAGTTGGTTTTGATCAGTTTCTTCAACAAGATCTGGATAATGGTGGGATCGTGGGGATGTCAATTCGACATCACTAAGTGCATTTTTCTTTTTCCCTTTTGCTGTAGGAACTGCGTTTCAGTTCCTCCACGAAAGGGAAAAAAATACATCAAGGTATTTGTTGATAGTGTATAAAGAGTTAAGTTCAAAGGACACATAGCAAGAGTAAGGCAATGCAGAGAACTGCATGAAGATACTGGCAATTGGCGATAAGGATGTGCACAACCACTGTATGCCTTCATATCTGAACCACTCAATGACTGATATCTGAACTACGGCACAAATGTCAATTTGTATTTGTAGTGATTATCTGGATTTAGGAAGCGGAGATGAAACAATGGAGACGATATAGAAGCAATGCGAGATGTTCTGGCTGCGATGGGAGAAGGAAAGGACCATAGACGAGAGAGTGAAGAAATGCAAATTAATGTTTTTTTCTTTGTTTTTATTTGGATATGATGGCGGGACACGATATCTTATAGAGTGCTGCTACCATTTACTTAACTAGTGAAGATTTGTATGAATGACTTCACTGAATTAATTGAAAATAACTGGTTAGCAGTACTGATCAGCTAGCATATCACAAAGGGGGAAAAAAATCCAAGCATACTGGAAAAATCTTAAAAATACAATTGATTTAAAGTCGAGATTATATAGTTTCACGAGTCACATGTTGCAAAATACTATAATTCTCAATATCTTGTTCACATATCTGAAGTTTCCTGTGAATAATCTTTTCATTAGTAAAAAAAGCGAAGGTCAGTTCAACTCAGGGTAGAATCGCCTCTAAATAGTACATGCTGTTAATAAATGAAATAAGTGATAAAATTATATCGCAAAGATTTATCTGGGTCACATTTTAGCCTTACGATCGCTTGTACTACTGCCGTTGCATCTTGTGTCTTATCTTAAGAGGATAAGAACTCAGCAGTACAAACAGAAGTAAATCTACCACATTTAAGGCAAGAAGGGGAGGAAAAAATCAGTTTCTTTGATTTACCTTCATGTTTAAAATAATACATTATACGCGTTTGTGAGAATAATACTTTTTATAGTAAAATTCAATTTTTTTTCGTTCTTTTCAATACGTAGTATAATACAAAGCAACAGTTAACATGAAAAATATTAACCAAGTTAAAGATGGCAATGAACACGTACGGAAGTTTACAAAGTACAGTTAAACAAGCAAAGAAATGGTAGTTATAAAGACTAGATAACTTGACACTAGACATTAAAAGACTAGACACTAACTAGACTAGCAAGTGTTTGCATATAAGCAATTAATGGTTCGGTGTTGAATTTTGGATTGTTAGTCTTTACATTACATACGCGAGAAGCATAGTGGTTTTGTCAAACACGCTGTAGTTTGATTATCGCTGTGAATGTAGATATTTGCAAGTCTTTAGGTGAGAGCAGTGGCGTAACTATGGGGGTGGTCCGCCCGGGAGGCACTTTGAACCTTTTTGAACTTTGGCAGTTAATTCTAAAATACAGTCTCGAGAACACGGTTCCAAATATTGTAATAACTACTGCGAATTTTCCTCACAATTGCTGTAAGTGTTGCTAGTTGTGGGAGGAGTTTTTCTAAATAAAATTGATTAGGAATTACCTACATTACTATGAAATAGACTTCGCCAGTCATCGACGATTTTGCTAACAGAAAAGCAAGAAAAATAGCATTTTAAAATGTTGAAATTAAAGTTTTACTTAAAAAAATAAACAGTGTTTTAATTTATTTCCCCTATACGTCGTTTTGACTTTTTGTAGTATTTTTGGTGTGTATTGAGAGGGGCGGCAAACTCAGGGATCGCCCCAGACGGCAACAGCTCTAGCTACGCCACTGGGTGAGAGAACAATCTTATCGCCCCAATGTGAGACTCCAGTCCGGCTTACTAGAGGCTTGAAGTGGCCTTAAAAAGTTCTTGTTTGGTCTCTACGGTAGTGTTTCTGGATTCCAGGGCAATGTTCATTACCATAGCATTCCCATGTCAGTTACATTCTTCATAAGTGAACTCTAAGTAGGTACATAAGTATAATACAAAATATTGAGCCTAAAAGGCTTCAACTTGGCACGATTAGTAAAATGAGGATATTAAATATCCGTCATTATTTTATAACCACACAAATGAAGTATAAAAGTTTCTAATTTCATCAGTAGCAGAAAAATACGAAGTGGTGCACCGCCAAGGCTATTTCAATGTCAAAGGTTTATTTTTAAACTCGGGTAAAAGTCAATCTAGCTATTGTGGAATTAGCTCTCTATCATTTCAGCAATACAAATATTCGAACTGTAACTGACAAGGAAGTACTGGATGGACAAAATCTTACATGAATCCGAAATACCAAATTTCATTTAAATTTCATCTAGCCAGAGTGGAATTACTGCTTTGTATAAATACAAACACTTTTTTTTTTCCTCTTTTCAGTCTAACTGAAGCGAAAACTGAGATGGTCTGGCATATTTTTTCAAAGATCAGAAATGCCAAATTTCGATAAAAATCCTTCCGATTCGCGCGTTCGAAAATGGCTTCCATACAGACGCATGAAAGAAACAAAGCGAATCCATGCAACAGATGCTTAAGCATTTGGCGAAATATTAATGAATATCAATATACATTACAACCTACTTAAAAAATGCGCTTCCTCCCAATAACTCCGTTTTTCTGTATTATTATTCTTCCCTTTTATAAAGAATAATCCAACACATGTTGACTAATATACTATAGACATTCATTGTCAATCCATAACATAACTTCATTTCTTTTTGAATCATATGGTCCAGTTGTACAAAGGAGAAATCTAACACAATAACGGAAAAGAAAACAGCCCATTACAATTAAAACAAAATAATAGTACAATACCATAAACACCCCAGTAATTTCATAATAGGCTATTTCACCCAGCTAGGTGGCAACTCGTATCACGGTGCTACTCGATATGCATGACATTGGATGTGTGTGATGTACTGTTTCATTCAAAGCAGCTCATCGTCATGGCAAAAGGGAGTGATCTGACTTAAAAAAATTGACTGTTGGGTAGTTGAATAGCGAAAGGAAAATAGCTATATTGTACACTGTTCACTGAGCAGTAGTTGGTGTCCCAGGAGTAGAATGATACTGGCCATAACAGCAGTCAATGGTGGGCATCCAGGCCTCATCGATGCTCATGGTGAACACACTGTGCATTATAGGCTTACGCAAAGTGTGTAAACCCACAGTACAGTGTGCGATAAACGAAAAACTGCAATGGTTGGCCAGTTGGAATTTAACCAGAGGACGAATAGTGGTATTTCCCAGCACAATCCAGCGTATCCTCTCCCATATGGGTCAGTGAAGTAAGAGCCCAGTCAAGATATCCATGGTTGGGTCTAAACATTGACGACTACGTTTGCATAGAATTGTCAGTGGACCACACAAGACCGAAAAAAAAAAAAAGTTGTCTTTGGCACGAATTGCGTTTCCAGCTGTACCATGCGACGGTTAGCAGTTAGGGGAAAAGCTAACTGGGAAGAGGAATCGCCACGATGTCATCATTCAATAATTTTATGTTAGTATCTGTTTTGGTTGATTAAAAATATTTTTTTCGCTCGTGTTTAAATATAATTTGTTTCTAGTGATGTCCTGATTAACGGTATGTCCCATTCAATTTAATCATGGAGCACTAGATGACTAGTGCATCAGATGCAAAACAAGTCAGAGAACTGTATAACTGAACTACAAAAGTCGTTCGTAAATGCTAAAAATAAGATTGGTCCTTGCACGATTCCCATGTTTTCTGATACTGATATAGCTTGAAAAATTTTAACTACGATTCTAAATATTGGCCGAGTGATTGTCTTTGGGTGGGAGATGAATTTCATCCCACTGTATGAGATCACCGCCCTGCTTATTGGAGGCCTGAAGCGGCTTGAAAAAGTTCCATGTTTGGTATCTAGAGCAGGGTTTCCGAAATATGTAAAAATAAATTTTAAAAGTATGTAAAATTATCCACCCACGGTAGAAAATGTACTCCCTATAGGCTCGAAAATAACTTTTTTGTGGGTGGGGCACCATAAAAAAAAGTTTTTTCACCATACTTGCAAGAACGAGATTTTATTTGATACCCAAGAGCAGACTATTATTTACGCGTATCACGCGATAAAAGATAAATCTAAAATAAAGACAAATTTCAAAATATAATTTGAACGTCCAGATTTGTTGTTTTCACTGAAAACAAGGAAAGATATAGGTATTATTTCTGGGAAAATTCCCATGTTACTCCTCTTGAAACTATTACAGCTATTATAGCGTGTTTTTGTTTACGAGTCTTCCTTGGGTTAAATACGTTGGCTTTTTTACTCAAGAAAAATTTTAGAGCATTATAAGTGTATTTTAAAGGAAATTATAGCAGAATAATTGAGGAAGAAAATTTTGTACATACGTTGTTTAGATGCTAGGATGACTTCATTCTCCATGTTTTTGTTGTTAGGCTATTAAAAAAGGGGGAGGGCGGAGAATTTGGAGCAAGGCGGGAAGAATAATTTTGAAAAAACCCGGGTTTTTTCAAAAATAATATATATACATCTACTCTATACTATAAAATGATAAGCTGAAATTGGAAACGGATGTAGGCTGTAACGTTTTTGTGTCACATTTTTGTCAAGTTATTTGAAACGTTTTGAAACTCAAGGCTACGGGGGCATCGTAGGCGTAAAGTAAGAATTCATAGGAGCCTGACTTACTATACAAGTACATTATCATCGTTATCCTTTTTTTTTTTTTTTTTTTAAATCACATATCCTTTTAATGCTTATATCACTGACAAATTATAGTAATATTCAGTACTAGAAAAAACCCTTCCCCAATTAAGCAAAACAAGTTAAACAAAAGGCTTACTATTACTGTACGGGCACCTGCATTATCAATTCCTTTTAACCTTCGGTTTCGACGCTGCCCTTCGACTGAAAGCATCTGGGTTCAAAGAACTTTTCAACTGAAGGTGAGTTAGCCGGTCTAATATGGCGGCGGAAAAGGATGTTTTCATCCCACAATCAGGCAAACCGGTCAGGAGAATAAACAATTTACACAAAAGAGTATAAGCACGGCACTAACCTTTTTGTATTAAAATTATAGTTACAAATTATGATACTTAATCCTATTAGAATCACTGATGATGATCCATATCAATACATGCTTTTTTAATTTTAAATTAACTAACAAATATTAATCAATAACAAACTGATTACCCTAGCAGTAGATAATATTGGAGTTGCTCCATATTTCAGTATGCTTTACTGTTCGTAGACCACCAACCTTCTTAATGGAGGTCTGAAGTGGTAAAGCGCCTTGTAGTCATCAATATGACGATTTTTTGTAGGTGGAATTCTCAAAGAAGTGCAGCAGATGAGCCAAGAGTGAGAATCCAGAAGCTCTGCCCTAGAAACCAAACAGTGCTTTTGTAAATTCACTGAGTCACCAGTAAACGGGATTAGTGGTCTTACGCCAGGTGAGGCATCACATAAAATTACAAAAACATCCATGTTACCATAAGATTCCAAACAAAAGCCAGTTGGCCGGAGAGCAGAAATGCTATCAACTCGGCGAAACAGGCCGACAAAATAATCATTTATAAAAATCAAGTGGATATTAAATCCAGCATTATTGCAAACCGAATACAGAAACTATAAAAGTTTCGTATGAAATTTGACTAGAGCTTATCGGAATACACTCGCCGGTATTTACGACTTGCCCTAGCCGGACCTTATAGGAGACAAGCCCGCGTCCATATATTCGCCTCCTTTTGGTCCATTTTGATCACGTTTCACTGGCCTGACAGCTGCTTCAAACTGGTTGGTTTTCGTCAGAGACCAGGCAGAAACCTTAAGCTAGTAAAAAACTCTCAGGACTAAAGGAACTTGAAGAGTCAGAGAGGTGTATTTTAGTAAGCGAACTCTCGGTCGGTGCGTAGAAGTATTTACTAAAACAAAGGAGCCAAAAGAGCTTCATTTCGGAGACAATTGCTCACCATATACTCTTCACTCAAAGTCTAGGAAAGTTTTGCTGCAAATTAGCATTTGCAGCTAAATAAACCAATCGACAACCAGTAACATGATAATGATTACGTCATAAAGTACCTCGGACTGTTTGGGTTAACATAAAACTGCTTGGAAAGAAGTTAACGGGCATCATACTGTGAGGATGAAACAGCCATGGTGCCCACCTTAAGATGAAGGACGTCCTTTCACTGCGAGGAATGCAGCAATCCTACTGGACACCACAGAGATCGAGACTCTGTGGAGGCCAGTCAAGTGTGGTGACGTTCATGTCCACCAACCACGCAGTTGCAGCAGCCTTTTGACAGTGGATTGTCTTGCTGAACGAGTTCCGCAGAAACGGTACAAAGCAGGAAGCATTGCATTGGCCGGAATATTCAGATATCTCTCGGAGTTCAACGTTTGTGGCACCACAAACAGAGGTCCAAGGCCAACCACGGAAAACAGGACCATATCATCGCAACGCCACATCCGAATTTCATTGTTAGTTACGCACTCTGGAAAGAGACGTTCACCGGGCATCCGCCACACCTGTCCATCTGCTTTCCAAGCTTCCGCGTCCCACTGTACACACTATTTTACCACTGAAGACGACGCTGCATGTTGGTTCGGGTAATGTAGGGCTTGCATATTGCCGTCCTACAATGGGAACCCATGTTGTGAGTTGTTTTTGTGCAGATTCGTGTTCCAGTCAATGCTAGGATCTCCGTATTCAACATGTCGGCCGATGAATGGCGGTTTTTACATATCTTTCGTAGCACCTCTTTCAAACTCCGTCAGTTCTCTTCTCGCAACCATTTCACACAGACACGATTGCACTAACTTGGGAACATATTCCTCAAATTTATACCGGCTACAAACACATTTTTGAGCACACTCTTCTTTTCAAAATGTCTAATTTCTTTCGGTGTTTCTAAGAGCTATTTTGAATACTCAGACTGCCGAGCAAGTAGCACGTCAACGATATCTCACAGTATTCAGAATAACTTCAAAACAGCCCTTAGAAACACCTAACAGCGTGTGAAGTTGCTCTAAAATATAACCTATGCAGGACCCAATTGGCACACCGAGCTAAACTCAACAGCACCTGGAACAAAAATAAAAAATGAATTCGTTAAAAGGACAGTTGAGCCAAGTTACGGATGAGACTAAGTGACCTCACGATTTTAAAAATGAGACGATACTGCGTATTATCTGGAGGCATAACAAGTATGATTAAGTTAATGTACAAGACGGTGGTACGTTGTTTGCGAGAATGAATTACAGAGCTACACAAATAAGAAAAAATGATGCGATATGAAAGACTTACGTTAGAGAGCGGATAATAACAAACAAATAGCACTTGCAAAAGATTTTGAAAAGTGTGATCAAGATTTGAAAATAATCCTAATTTTGTTCCTGTCTTAGTAAAAAGAAAAACTTCCTTCGGTAACCTTTCTGAAAATGCATTTTTTTTTTTTTTTTTTTTTTTAATTCTCCCAAGCAGACCTGAGTTGACTAAATCACGAAAGTAACAAATTAATATTCTTAGAAACTCAAGGTCGTTTTAGTAAATTAATATTCTTAGAAACTCAAGGTCGTTTTAGTAAATTAATATTCTTAGTTCTTAGAAGGGCTGGTATGTAGTCGAAAACAAAAAAAAAAAAACTTCTATATTTCCTTCTTCACCTTCTATAGTGACTAAGTACGTCTACACAGTAAATGCAAAGAAAACAGTTAAACTTTGAAACTGAATGTCCAGTGCCATTACTACGATTTTTCGGGTCTTTTGCAACAAGCATACGGCCTACCCCTTGCATTGCGAATGATTCGCGATAAGGTAGTTACAAAAGAATGATTCCATAAACGACAGCAAAATACTTATCTCCAATAAGATGATCATAACAGCATGTGATTGTTCAGCGATAATTTAATTCCCTGTTTATCGCGGTACAGGCGTCAAGGTGAGGCACCTAGTAATGTAATTCAAATAAATTTGAATTGCATTAGGTACACTCGCAGCGGCCTCTCTGTAACATTTATTCATGAATATTATTTAAATTAATTGTCGTTTGCATTCCTTGGCAGACGAAAATTAATTTTCGTCTGTCAAGGAATGCAAAGCGAGAAATGTAAAAACCTTAATTCTCAGATTATTAGTTTAGAAATCATCATAAAACTCCTGATATGTATCCTCAAGGAGGTATGTAGGATATATATAAAAAAATTTACTTCATTATAACTTATCGGCTGTTTTCCTCCAAATCAATCTGTTAAGACTTCAATATTATCGGATCCCACATTTCTGTCTTCTGAGGTACTTCTTACTGTATCAATCCGCCTAGATATTGATCTTTCTGCCATTCTTGCGAAAACAATTTTTTTTTGCTAACCTTTCTCTCCCATTCCTTTTAAGTGACCTTAACCTATTGGCTCTGCTCACCTCCTGAATGCTAATAATAAAGTTCTTTCCTAATATTCTCGTTTTTAATAAGATACTGTCATTGATACCATCTGTTTACTCCCCTATATTTCTCAGAAACTAAACATCCGTGGTCTCGTCTTTATTCAAGAGTTTTATTTTTAAGTATAGAAATGACGTACCATAAATGGTAAATTGTAAACAATTCGGGTACAATTTTTATATAACTGGAAAGTTAGGTAAGCAAGCTAAGGAACATCACGATTTGGAAAACATTTCGCCCCAAACATCAATATATATATATATATATATATATATATATTTTTTTTTTTTTTTTTCTTCTTCTTTTTTTTAAATGATATAAATGACAAATATGATTAAAGTTAGTATGATACAAGAATTCGGATACAATGACGACTAACTTCCTCAAAAACAGGTTTGTTTGAAGCTTTTCTCGCACATACTTTTAGTAAGTCTTTCTGGTTTACAGATAATTATACGTCCTTTTCAAATATAATATTGGATAAAATGTATTAATTTAGACTAACTTTGCGTTTTTAATTATTTTTAAATAATTATGAATTTGATACTATTTAAAAGCATATTTCTGGTCTTAGGAAGAAAAATGCATTTTTCTTCCTAAGAACAGAAACAATCAGTCACTAAACTGTCTTTCTTGGTCATTTTTTTCTTATAAAAATACGGAAGCAATGCAAAACAAAACAAACAAAAAAAAAATTAAACGAATGAGTAACTATTTCGGACAGATAAGATGTGGCCAAACTGACCAAGTAACACACCGCGGCAATAGATGTGCGGAGCTAATTTTAGCTAGTAAATAATATTATTCGCTTAGTTTGAGAACACTACTGTGCTTATCGAAAGCCAGCAGTGGTCTGAAAAATGTACCCTTCTGATCTTTTCGGATTATCTAACCCTTGGCACACATGCGATACTAATGTATGAAAGCACGTTAGTTAACTATCCTTTACATTCGTAGGAATGTCAAGGATAGTTAACTAACGCCCTCAAGACACGGCCTAGGATGAATGCACCGCTCGCCGACCCACGTTACAACTCTGTTTGAGTTTGCAGAAGAAATATTTTATTTTGAAAGTTTAAGTAAATATGACCCATTGAGACCGTTCAACAGTCTCCACGTGGCATATATGCTGGACAAACTTTCAACATGCTTCCCATCCAGAGCAGGGGCGAATTCTCCATGCTTGCTGCGCAAGCTCATTACTTGAGAAAGAAGTAATATTTATTTGTTAAGAAATGCATGCATTTATAAGCGTTCCATTTAGGCTTTTATTTTTGTAGACAGAAGACGTCAATAATTGAGCTTTGCGTTGTGTATCGAAGGCCGATGCTTGCTCGTCTAATCAAAGCTACCTTGGCTTGCTCGGTTGTCGGAGCTTCCAGGTCCTCGCTACAGCACTGTGATTTCATGCGCGCGCAGAGCCATTTCCGCTCCCTTCACGTCATCTTAAACACAGGCCATACGCAGTCGACGTAGCTCTAGCCAGTGAGCCTCAGCCAGCCTTTACAAAGCGTGCGTGTTGCTTGGGAAAATTAAGTCACAACCAACTTTTTATGACGATGTTATTAACCAGTTCATAAAGAAGAACCGGAGGGTAGAATTTGTATTCAAGTAGCTAAATTGAAAAAGACAGAGTATCATTTGTAAAATAAATGTTGTATTTGTATGATTAAATGTACATAAATTTCTAAATATATAGTTTTAAATGGTCAGTAATTCATTATTCCGCTAATCAGACTTCAATCACACCTCTCACTCCCTGAATGATTACAAGAGCAAGTTCAGCTAAGCTGAACGTTTTTCACCCAGAAAGTCAGTTTTAACCCCACAGCTCGGATATATTGACATAGAATATGCACTACCTCAAGACAATAAAGATATCAGTTAAGCTTAAGCTACTATAAGAAAATATTAAAATTGGAGCGAGGTATTTTTGAACAAGACATACTCCGTATTACTTAGACAAATTTACTAATACTAGTACAGGATATCATTTCATCAAAAATATGGTGTAAATAAAAACCAATTCTCAACCGCCACTACATTATGGGTTTAGCAGGCTCAAGCAAGTATAGATATGCTCACAGGTAAGCCAACACACCAATAATATATCAGCTAGCAAACAAAGAAGTCAAGACGTGTCTTGTTATATTCTTACATTATCGAAAGTAGCAATATTTTCGTAGGTTTGATATACTCGGACACTTTCTTTGCATCGCTAAATTTTGTTCACCAATGAGATAATTTACTCGCCTAATGTCCTTCTGGTTCTTTCCCATGACTAATCTACAAGAAGGAACTTTTTAGGCTTTTTTTTTTTCCCCCATCCATACATAGTCAATCTTTAGTGCTGGCATATAGTAGGGATCTCCTTGGGAAAATCGGGTTTTTAATCCCTCAGCTTAACGAAATCGATTGTAGAAAACCCACACCGTGTTCTCACAATAAACCAAAATTCTATCTGCAAGATGACACATATGCACAAGGTAGAAAATACCTTGTGCGAAATCCGGAATTCGTTGAAATAAATCAACGAATTCCGGATACTACAAGATATGGATATCTGCAATTTAAGATTATATTTTCCATAACAGAATGAGTAAGGAGATGCAACGAAGATGGCATTTCAAATATTTTTTTTCTCCTTGGCAAGACCTTAGAAATAAACGTTTTACAAAATTAAGTCATGGGGAATACAGTTTCTTTCGAAGAAGTGAAGCGCACTACACTGTTACAATTAAGTGCTGCTGTCTCAGAGTAGCAGTATTTCACTCTCCCTACCCCTTTATTATTACGTGATACCTCCAAAGAGCACTCATCGCGGAAATGTTCGCGACTTTAAAATCAACTCAAGCTGCGAACAAAACATCAAAAACGTTGTCATTGATGGTTGTCTCAAAAAAAAAAAAAAAAAAAAAAACAGTGAAACCTGAATACCAATACGTTTCTGTGAGAGATTAAGGTTCTGTATTCAAGTACGTAAGACAAGGAATGCGATCCAAACATTATTTCATAACACGCTCTGTACCTGGCTGAAGGCAAGAAACTGCCCATGTTTTTAAAATGTCAGACAGTTGGAAAACGAAAACAAGAGAATGGGCCTCCCGCGTATTTGACTTAAGTACGTTAAATTTGATCCATACCGCCACTAAGTGGGTGAATAATAAAAAAAAAAAATATTTTTTGTACATGAATACAGACAAATTTCGTCAAGTATACAAGGTCAGAACTACAGGAAATTTCCAACAAAAATTAATCTTGTGATGCCAACATATGCGGGACTGGTTGGCCAAGTGTTTAAAACGTATCCGCTCTCCAAACCAAGCTGCGGATTCGAATTCCGCCGCAGCATGGATGTTTGTGATTATCTTTATGGTAGGTGAACCACTCTTCCGCTTATTAGAGGCTTGAAGTGACGAAAAACTTCAGTGTTTGGTCTTTAAAGCAGAGTTTCCCAGTTATGCAAAAATAAATACAAAAATGAAAAACAAAATAATAAAAAAATGAAACAAAATAATAAAAAAATGATTAAAAAAATCCTTAGTCCTCCCACGATACTGATACATTTATAATTAATAATTATAAATTAATCATAATTTATAATTATAAATACAAATTTTATTTAAATAAAGGGAATATTAAATCCCACATTATTTCAAAGCCGAATAAGAAACTCAAAGATCGGAATTAAAGAGTTTCATGCCGAATATAGTAAACTATAAAGTATCGGTGGATACTGGCGTAAGCTAAAGCACATAGTTCAACACTAGGGCAACTCGTTGCAAAGGTGGTTAAATTCCGATCACTATGCTTAGTATTGCCCATAATGTGAAACACATCTCCTAGGAGATGTATCATGTTATACATTATGGTGGAAGGTCACTACCCAGACCGGTTTCGACCTTTCGACCTCAGAACTTAACCCACCTTTGCAACGAGTTGCCCTAGTGTTGAACTATGTGCTTTATCTTACGCTACAATCCGCCGAAATTTTTACACTTTACTATATTCGGCATAAAACTCTTTGATTCCGATCTTTGAGTTTCTTATTCGGCTTTGAAATAATGTGGGATTTAATATCCCCTTAATTTAAATAACCTTACATCGCCGAAGTGAAGCCTATTTGGCTCTTTTATTCAAATAAATACAAAGAACTATAGAAATGATTGCAGACAATCGCAAATAAAGTGCATTCTAATGTCCTCCATTATTCAGGGTGACTGAAAACCTTTTTTTTGATTATGTACTACATAGGGTTTCTTATTGTCATGTGTAAGCAATTTTCTATTTCATATTTCCCTAATTTTGTCAGAAAAAAATGGTCGTATTTAAACCAAAGCTGAGGTGACTAGATAAATTTTAGAAAACATTCTTTTATGAATTTTCAAATTCCGCTAGTGAGAATTTATCACTTCGAAACTTTTTTTTTTTTTTTTTTTTTTTTTTTTAAATCTTCAAAATGGACTGATGGATTTGTTCAAGAAAGTTTTGAAAACATTCCAAGTGCCAAATTTCAACGAAATTCCAGCCAGAGTGAAGATGTCATATGTATACTGACGGATGGCCAAAGAGAATCAAATAAGTATACGCTTTTGCGAAACACGTCTTAAAAACATAGTTGTACTTTAAATTTCTGAAACTGTTTACGTTCTGTGTAATTATGTCTGCTGGTTAAGCCAAAGTATTCTTCCACTAACGAGCTTCTAAGTGTACCATTAACTGTATTTTCAAATTCCTAGCGAAGCATGCCACAATCCTTATGCGCATGACCGACTGCGATAAATGGCATTCATAGTCCGCATTTTTATTTATTTATTTTTTTTTTATCATGGCTGCAAAAATTACTTTAAACTCGATTTACAGTAAACTTTGCCGTGGTGAAAGGAGGGATGCAGATTCTTCGGGCTTTCTTTGAAAATTCTTACAAGATATATCAACTTTCGTGGCCTGCTAATTGATGATAAAAACATGAAAGGTAACCACTGTAGATAAACTTGTTGCAGTGGAATTCATTGCTCGTATTTTCAATATTACAATACTGGATCATAGTTGACTTGATAGCTTGGTTTAGCTGGCATTACAGCTGAAGTAGCTAAACCTATGAGACAAACCAGTACAATAAGTTCGTCGATGTGCGTATTCTCAGCATAGTTTCTATTTCCAGGATATAAAATTCGAAAGGAAACCCATCCATCTCCGTACGTGACCGGCTTAACCCATCTTTAGCTAAAAAAAAGCATTTAGAAAGGTTGCTCCCATTCTAGACAAAATTCAAACCCACGTCTTCCCAAATGAAAATGCTGAGTAGTAGTCAACGTTTCCTCTAAGCTAGCCACATCTAACAACTGTACTCATTTTTGCTTTTAGAATTTCTAATGATTAATCAATTTTTGAACGAATTGTCATAAATCATTTTATTTAGTAATTTCTCCAATGTCTCCACTCCAATATTAGTCTGACCCATACTTTTAACCTGCGCCATGTAGGCGAACTGATTGACATCAAGTTGCAGAGCGTTGCGGTTTTAAGCGAATTAATTTAGTGCTCGCAACTACACACGTTATGGCTGGATTAAAAGGAAGTCAAATAATAGAAGAAATATTGCATTGTCGGTTTTAGTACGTTAAACCCTCAGTCACTGTTGAAATTAAAGCGGAAAGTAACTGTAACTTCGTTTAAATTTGAGTGGATGGACAAATGTATTCAAACGGAAATGCTAACGTTAAAGAACAACATACACAGGCTACCGCACAAGTTGGCTAACGTTCTCTCCTAGCCTATGCTATCCCTCGCAATGTGCTAGAGTAGAATAGCAGCACACAATAGTCCATTAATTTGTAATTATTAAACCTACTAATTAATCACTACCTAATATGGAGTATTAATCTATAAATCTGATTTATTTATAGCATTACAGGCAGAAATGTTAATTTGAGAAGATAGTGATATTGAATGAGGATCTAGAGTGCTTTTGAGGAAAAACGGTTTTCCACTTGATCCATCTACTGCCAATTATGTGTTAAAACTATTCAACTGGCATGCTCTGGTTATCTTCAAAAGTGGTCTGTCTGCAAGACTGAATGCGTGTGGAATATACTAAACATTCGGTACGCGACCCGGAAATTATAAGCCATGTTAAACTAACTAGCGTTCTTTCACAAGATCAATTAGAGTTCATAGGCGCATCGAATTTGTCATGAAAGGAGAAAACATTTACTCCTTAACTTTTTCCGAACTGTTTGCTTTATCACTGGCGATGTTAATATTCTCAATACTAGAGCCATTCCTCTCTACTACTTATATGGCTTTCATTTGCACTCCAGACCATTTCCAGGCTGTGGTGTGTGTACGTTAATAATGGGCAACTTTGTCAGGCCAGACAAAGTTTCATGAAAACTAGTATGTGTCAAACTAGAGGGCAATCCTATAAGCTTCCACAGAATTGTCCTCTAGTCGGGTATTGTAATAAATATCTTAAAAAAAGGCAAGTAAATATATATGTACGTATTATTCACAGGAATACAAATAATTCATGCAACAAACATGACTGCGCTAGTGAGCATGCCGAGATGAAATGATCGTATGGGACACACGTCATATAGATGCTCGGGAAAATCTGTGTGGCTTGTGCCACCTACCCTTCATCGCAACCATAAGCTTCTCCAGCTCAGTTTGGAGGGAGTTTTAGAGAGAGTTTTTCAATGGAAGTTGTTTTTTTTTTTTTCCTCTCCCGGTAATTCAGGTGTTTCATCCCTCAAAACAGGCAAATCGGCCCATGAACACACGTCTACAGACAAATATATTCCCCTCCCCCAACGTCAAGCAAGCTGGTTGGGATCGCTTCAAGTCGCATCATGTAAAATAGTGGACCCTGCACCAAGTGGGATATATAATGCGAGAAAACACGCGCACGCGTAAAACGCTTCTGTAACGACACATTAACACGCATATACTAATACGTAAATAAATTATCTTTATCCGAAATTCCATATCTGTTAATAACATTAACAACATAAAAATTAAAACAGCTGAAAATGTCAATTTATATTTAGAACATCATAATATAAATATGTTAAAGATACCAAGCTATTTTAAACCTGGTTTTACTCCATTTCCCAAGTAAGCAAACAGACAAACAAGTCAAGTTTGCGCCTGCAAGTGTTGCAAGTCTAGCTGACCCTGCACGTAGTGCAAGACCAAGGCAACTCATACTTTCTACACACACACACACACACACACACACACACATATATAGTCTAGATGAGATCAGAAGTGACAATGTTCTCATAATTGGGGATATGAAGATAGTACAACCGAAAACATTCCCTACACAACAGTTGACTCCAGAGTATTGAAACGTAACTTAAGCACTGTCTCCTGGGAAGATATGATGGAAACAAATATTGATACCTCGTATCATAAATTTATTGCAACACTGAACAATAAAATACAAAACTCGATTAAAGTTAAAATAATAGATAAAATGAAAGAAAAAGCCCTGGATTACACAGGAAATCAGACACTACATAAAAATTAGAGATAAAGTGTATAAAAAGTTTAAAAAATACCCGCACAATCAATATTATGAACACAGTTTCAAGTACTATAGGAATCTGATACATCATAAATTAAAAGAAAGTAAAAACGAGTACTACAGAAATGAATTCCTAAAATGCCAAGGAAATTCCAGAAAACAATGGAAGTTTACCTTTAGTCTCGACTCAGAATAAATGCACCACACTAAACATACTACCCCTTAGATATTTATACGTCTATAGGGTACTATTATTCATAAAAAATGACAACGAATACGTAAATATCAAACAAGATACTTTCTTCAGTAGACATAAGGGCCTAAAATATTTAGTTCCAAAAGCAAATAAAGAATCAATACACAAACATTATATTTATTTAGCTCCAGAAGTATTCAACACACTACCTCTAACAATAAGAAATGAAACTAACCCAAACAAATACAAAACTCTAACTAAAGAGTATTTATTTTCCCACAGAAATGAGGAAGCTCTGTTCAAAATAATTGTATAAATTATTATTTTGCATATTTGTATTCAAAAGATCCAGTCTTATGCGTAAAACATAAAATTTAAATGCTATTTAACTGCTTTGTTTTATTTTGTTCCTAATTAATTGTTATGCAACTTTCTCTGTATGATGAAATTTTATTTTTATCTGCGATTTTATTATGTAATTATATTATAATAATATGTATATTATATGAATGTACATATATGTATATAATGAAAGTGAATTACATAAATTTTTGTAACTTTATGCATATCGTAACCTGGATGAGCTGTTGCTCTTAGGTTACACACAGGATTATTCAACATATTGTACTATTATATGAATTTTACAAATAAATAAATAAAGTGATCCGAATTTTGAGAAATACCCGCCTTTCTGCCAATCTGTACGTTTAAAAAATCGAAATAATGGAATTTCTCTTTACAATCTTTTCTCGGAACTATTTCAAAGAGTTCGCGGACTACTATCTGGCCTGCAGGATTTGAGCTGTCCATTGCTAGTGTAGAGCGCCCTCCGGTGATTAGACCTTGAATTCTATGGAAGTTGTTGCGACGAGTTCAAACATGTTTGAAAATCAAGCGCTCCTCCTCACTTTGCGGGTGGATTGTGCTATTAATGCCAGCGCACGCTGGCCTTGACTCAGCCGCTCGCGGTTGTCGACACCTCCGAGCGCGAGTGAAGTACGGAGGTATCTGTTCTAGGAAACGTGCGGTCACAAGCAAGGGCAATTCGATGCGATGCGGCCTGACACGCCTGTAGTGTGCGCTGTCGCATTTTTGCGATGCGATACAGCCTGCTGCAGCGATAGAGCGTCGTCTTAGCTTTACATTGAATACGAGACCGATGATACTCGACTCTAGCCAATGTTCCACTAAAAATTCAGGATTTGTGAAGTATTCTGTCGTAGGAAAAGTTTGAGAAACTCTGGAAAAAAGCGTATTATAATAATTCCCACTTGGTTTGAGAAACGGTTGTAGACTGACTTTCAGTTCGAGTCTCCTCCTCTTCTATTTACAAATTTAAGGTTTATGATATGATTTTGGTTATCTTCGTATCTGCTACTCGTTCGTTAACAGTTAAATTCGTTAATTAGGAAGAAAAGCGGTGGTGGGGGCGAGATAACTATATTTTGTACTCTGCAGTGTAAAGCGCATTACTTCAACTTTTATATGCAATGTTCGTGTTATGACAACAGTTTGCATTCTGTTCGTTTAAAAAACTACCAAACTATAGATATCTTCAGAATACCCGAAAGTATCACAGCTTTATACGAAATACTGTCCATGGGATTCTTAAGTCTCCTCCGCGCCCATACTTTAAATGAATCAATTCGCTTTGTCTTCTTAATAATCCATTGAAACACCATTGCCTTGATAATTCTAACTTTCGTTGCCTTACTCGCACCTCTATGTTTGATAATTTTTTCAGGTTTGACATCGCTTCTTCACATTTACCATCATTTCTGATTCTGGAACCAAGTAAATTATAACTTCCAACGATTTCTATTTTATCTCCCTCTATCAGAAATTAATTTAAACTGCCAGAAGCCATCACTTTTGTTTTGCTGATGTTTAAATTAAGCCTGGTTTTCTTACTTTCTCTCTTAACCAACAGAATCAACCACTCCAGATCCTTAGTTTCTGCTATGAAGGTTGTATCATCTGCATATCTTAGATTATTTATTTTTCTACCACCAATCTTCATAATTCCTCTCAATAATTCCACTGACACGCCATCAGCTCCAAGGGCGTTTCCTTTTGGCAGCTGTTCACTTTCCTTTTCATCATGAGACACTCAACAAATTCTTTCAAATTCTCATTCAATATCAATTATTACCTTCTTTTTTTCTTTTCTTTTTGCGCAAATCCTCTATATACTTTCCAATCAATTTTTTTCACTGCTTCTTCCATCAGAATGCTTCCTATAGAATCGTTGACTTCTTACTTTTCTCCGTTTTTCTAATAATATGAACTATACTTCAAAATAGACGATTAATCTCATCTAATACATAATCGAATTTCTCTTTGTAATCTTTGTATTCAGAATACCTATAGAATACAAAGAATTTTCTCTTTGTATTTTACATTGACTTAAGGATCAATATATTTTTTTCCCTTTTACACTTGGCGTTGCTTGAGATGCCCGCATAATGTGGCAACATTTTGCTTACGCCTTTTGATCTAAACAATATAAATCGTGTTTCATAACACGCTCTTCTTGATGCCAACCTCATTATTTTCAACAGCAGTTATCGAGGCCAACTGTTTTGTGTTTGGACGAGCAGTTTCTTCGTTATTGGGAAGTGAGAAAGGCAGTCAGCCGCTCAGGTTCATCAAGCAATACTTCCTCTTCTTAGGAACTGTGTGTGTGTGTGGTGGCGGGAAGGGGGACGCAATGAAAGTAATAGTTTGACGTTGTCTAGATGAGGAAAGTGAAGTAGTTACTAACGCCAATTCCGAAGACAATGACATGGAAATCTCTGTATGAAATATATGCAATATAAAAACAGAGTAGTGAACTGATTAGATATCGCTTTCCTCTTCAAAGTCAAAAATTTTAGGGTGCATTCCAGATGTAAAAATAGTATTGGACTGTTGCATAGACCTGGGTTTCACAAAGCCGTACCAGTCTTCTATTTGTAAAGTAACACCTAGACCCGACGAAAAGTTTGTGTAATGCTGAATCACCAACATTTACGATATGTTTACATTAATAAGGACTAGAGATTAAAGTAATCCCAGACTGGGATTTGCAGGAATTACAGTAGAGGCACTAAATCGTGAATATTATATGGAATGTTTCCTGGGTTGAAGTGCGGGTAGAAATAGATGGGATGTGTTTTACATCAATGATTAACGTTAAGCGAGGTCGTTTGATCAGTACCTATTTAATTAAAACGTTCTACATGTTGCTTCTGAATTTGCAAGAATCGTCAAATAAGAAAGAAAAGTAATGTGTCATTAAGAAGACTGGAATAACATTGCAGTTATCCTGAAATTGGCCATTATGATAATGATACGCACGATTATCATCCCGGGAAGCTGAGTAAAGCTTTGGGGTTAGGTAGCACCGTATGCTACCTAACCCATACTAGAAAGCATGTGGAATAGTCTAGCATGGATACTGGGTGTTTTCTTTGAAGTATTTTGACATTGCGTGACCTGGAAGAGTCCCTCATGTCGTTGACTCTCTGAGTTTGCATCATAATAATTCTTTCTACTGCAAGTAAACTAATTTGCCTATTTTCTTATCATCCTCAATATTTTCAGGTCTATGGCAACCACCAATAACCTTTAGTCACCAATCATATGAAAAACACACACTACCATATCCCTAATCGCCGATACTTAAGTGGACACAACTCATCTACCACTATCAGAAGTATACCCCTCTTTCCTGTTATCACTCTTTGATTCTTCAAAAGCATTATATACTCCGCTGGACTTCAAATTCAACCAAATAAAAAGTCTCAAGATTTTATAACGTTTTGGTGTTTTACCTAAGTAGTAAATGACTACTAAGCATAGCATATCACCTAAGCGTATATTACAGTATGAAAGATCATAACGTATCAGTTTCAAATAAATGAGCAGATAATTGACTACAAACACTGGCGCATTCAAAAAAAGGTTTAGTGACGCACTCGAGACAACTTTTCCAAGAATTTTAAGGTATGTATAGAGACCTATAATCTGAAGGTTCGATTTCCTTCTTCCAGGAAATGTTTCTGGATACGCAAGTAGTCGGTGTTTGGGTTTTAAATTTTGATTTCAATTTCCAGCACTGCGCCAAATGCAAAACCTTAATAAAATCTTACTGAAATAATAAAAATGCACTTATTATTACATAACACCTCCAGGGAGACCAAAGACTCAGAGAGGGAGGGTACCTGCTCTACAGCTCTGTCTCCACCACTCCACTAACCGCAACTACCTTCATCTACACCAGCGCCATCTACTGCCGACCACCACCAATAGTATTTTCACAGACAATCACAAACAACCATGCCCACGGTAGGATTCGAACGCACAGCTTTTTGGCGGAAGAGTGGATACGCATTTGAGGTGGTGCAGAGAAATCCTCTCTAAGACTGCTTTGATGGTGTCCAGAAGAAGGAATCCAGTTAATTGATGACTCCTCTCATTAACGTTCAGCTTTTCTGCCTATACCTGTTCTACAGGTTTTATGGACAATATTCTGCTGAACTAGCCACTATTATCCCCCAACTTTCCTCCAAAACTGTAAGAACAAGAGCAGGATGCTGGCCAACATCCATTTTCAATACAGCTCCAAACTAACTCCTCTGCCTCCTCTTTCTTTCATTCCAACTACCTCCCTCACTCTGCCTTACAACCTTCAACTGTTCAATAAAGATGTCAGATTCCTCCTCTGTTCTTATCAACACATGGCACTAATGTGTAATTGGTCTTGCCACCGTACGTAAGTAAATATACTTAATCCAATAGCATCCATCGGTAGTTTTCCCACAATCATATACATGTCCTCTTCCTCTCTATCATTAAATATTCTTGATGAACCCAAATGATCCAGTAACCAATTTATTTCACAAGAAATTAAACTGCATTGTATGAGTGTTTTAGTAAAACTCGAATCTTTGATTTTACTTGAGTAGCATTTTTTCCCTACCTCAAAGAAAGGTATATTGCAATTGAGAAATTCTTTAAATGAACAATATATTTATATAGTAATAGCTATATATATTTTAAAGATAGATGAATATCAATACTTTGAAAATGTATTTTATATGCCTTAATTGCATGAAGATAATGATATTATGAGGGCAACACAGAATTCACAATATAGTGAATTCCGTGTGTTACGATTTTTTTTTTTTTTTTTTTTTTTTTTTTAAGAGTAGCGTCTGCTTCAATAGAGTTCCTCCACCCAAATAAACAGTCACAGGCTCGATTTTAGTGGCCAACTAAGAGGAACTTTTTGTAGCCTTTTTTTTCCCCCTGCCAGTTCTTGAGTTAGTATCATTGGCACAAGTAAGCAGTGGTTTCCTCCTGGAAACTACAAGTAGTTCTTAACTAGTCCCTCGAAAAATCGTCCACAGAACTCACTATTTCAGACAATATTTATCTGTTAGGACCCACTAGAAGACAGCACCATCTCCTATGAATGCAGCATACTTTTAAGCAGTCGATAGTTAAGATTAAGGAAGGAGGAGTACTAAGTGAAAATTCAGTTTTGTTTTTATTATTATTATTAGTTCATAATGAAGATCGCTGATCCAAAGAAAGTACAAAAACTTTATTAAGAAGGTGATAGTCTTAAAATGAAATACTGTTAATTTTAAAAAGCTTACACCGTTCCTTGTGAGCAGTCACTGCCAATAATCTGAGAATGTTGAACTAACATGGAAGCTAATAAAGATGGCAGCCGCTTCGGATTTAAAACTTAAGGCTAATGTTTACTGCAATTAACAATTAAGGAAAGTCGTCCAACTATGAAGCCTGATGTGGTCTAGAAGGAACTCAAAGCACAAAGCACGTTTAACTTTCGCAGGGTTTACTTTGAAGTAGTTCATGAGGTTAGTGAACCAAGAAGTCACAAGATTTGAAGCAGACATATACATACCTCTGGAGGAAACAAAGTAAAAAAAATGAAAACAGCCAGCTATCACGGAAGAAGCATTCACGACTCCCTAAGGCATTCTTATCACATTGAATTCTTCCTCAATATATCCAAAACACCTTCACAATGACTGTCAGTTAACATTCTGAAACTGCCCGATACGTTCAGGAACAAAGAGAGTAGTCAAAAGGAATTTCGAGATACTGAAAACACACACTCAATTTTATAGTTCTAATTCGATCAACCAAACCGAAAAGTCAGCTCTTTTGTCTGATCATGCATTCTGATGAATGACTGTCACTGAAATATAGCACAAAACTTAAAGCTTATCCGGGGGGGACCAACGTAGGAAGTGAAAGACATTTTAGCTTAACTTACTGTGTTTTTCAGTGAATTTCGGAGTATTATATTAAAACTATAATAGAAATTAAAATTATTTTGAAATCAGTAAGTGAATGACTTATGTTAACAAAGCAAAGAATGGGTAAAATCTAATACGTATTTCTGAAGTTAAAATACGTCATCAAAACAAACATTTCTAGGATGCTAAGACTACTGACGACCAAGCGATGGATAAAATGATTCGAGTTCTCTCTGAACCAAGAAAACCAAAACCACGCAGCACAGTGAGAAATTCGATTTATGATTATCACCACACAAATTTGCATAGTATTTAACGAAACCCAATATGTAAATTCCTGGGTTTGCAAAAGCTTGATCTGGAATCCAACCAAAATAAATAAAATAACAATGGAATAAATAAAATAATCTAGAAACTAGCCTCCTTCTCCGTCTTCGGTTTTAGTTCATTCTCGAATTACATATGATCGTTAATCTCCCATCTCTTCTAAGTAATGCCAACTGCTAGCTTAGGGAAGTCCGATCGCATTTCATTCAAACAGCAACAGAATATGTTTATCTGAAAAGCCAGCTATGCTCGTTTCTAATCATACTCTGCTGTTACTAGCACTTATTCCTGCTCTTAAGGTTAGTCTAATGTCAAAAGTAAAAAATGCGGTGTCCTACTTAGTGAAGTCAAGTGAATCACTTGAGAAGCAATCATTTCGGGGTTTGAGTGCAAACAAAAATTGGGTAATTTGTACAAACCTATTTTAGTAGTTTATGGCGGTAATACAATACTCCGAAAACTAGCAAAATGGCAGATAATTCTGTATGTGTGTATTGGAGGTGGGGGGGGGGGGGTACAACGAAAACACAGCCCACGGGTCCAAAGGTTGTTGGGAGGAAGTTGCTAAATGATAGTTCCGCTACTGAAGCACTAGTGTAAAGTGTAATTTAAATATCATATCTAAATACCCAACGTCAACTTATTTTATTTCTGTTTTTATTATTACTTTAGCAGCAGTCATAAAGAACCTAGACTTTTCAGAAAGAATTTTATGGGATTAAAAAATATTATTTTCTAATTATAAAGAAATCGACAAAATAACTGGCACAAGACACTTGCATATATCAATATATATATACATATATATCAATTCTGCACATTCTCTGGGAGATCTGTGGGGGGGGAGGGGGATATATGAGAGAGCTATCGTTGGCAGATTGCCAAGAAGAGTCATTTCATGTTGAAGGGAAAAAAGAAATAAGGCAATGTACGATTGATCACCAAAAATCACGTTCTTTATACGTACAATTTTCCAACTGTTATACAAGCAAAATAGTTACCACTTTAAAAACTACAATGATCATAAAAGAGAAGTTAATTTTCCGACGTGCAATAATAAACAACTCATCCCAGAAGACGGACTGATTACCCTATTATCAGAACGGATTCTCCTTTTGACATGAGCAGAAGTGTCGAAGGGTCTCGTATCTGTGGGCGTACTATACCTTCAGTGTTCAGCTAATTCGGCTCGTAAAAACCACTTTGTGGATGTGCTGAATGAGTCACTAAATATCAGGGAGTTGGACAATTTAAATGCACAAATAATTCACATTTTTGTACTTACTTGATTAAAAAAAAAAAAAAAAAGGGAGATGTTAAATAGAAAATCTTCTTCAAACAAAAATCAATAAAAAGTTTTACTTTCTTAAACTAATAGTTTTAATAATGGACTAAAAGTAGTTTCTGCAGGTAACCGGCACGATTAACGTATTCTCATGCATTAGAAAATGCTTCTTAGTCAGCTATTATGATATATCTGCTGACATCCACCCCCCCCCCTTCTCCTTCAGAAATGCTTCACAGGATATTTCGATGCACCAGTTCGTTCGTTCAATACCAAAACTTGGAAAATCGTGCTATTCCTGTTCCGTGAGAAGTAATATCAACTTGAACAAGAAAATGACCGCAGACAAACCGAAGAAAAAAGGTTTGTAATTCTGTAATTACTATTCTCGCATAAATGACGCTATTTATTTTCAGAACCTATCCCGTTGATGCCAATGTACAGTGGAGAAAAACATGTTTTGTTTTTTATCATTAAATAGTTTGAAAATAGCATCCTAAATTTCATTTATATTTCATCGACTCAGGAAATTATTAATTCGAACAGCTATGCAAATAAAACTATCCAATTACAATGAAGGGGTGGTGAAACGCAATACATAGCTCCCACTCAAATGTCAACCTCACCTTCTCGTGGTCCATCCCGTTCTAAAAGTACAAACGAGGCACTGGCGACTGAGTATGCGCCGTGCTGTTAGATCTGCCTGTCCAGCGACAGGTTAGTAACCTGCCCTGGGGAAATTGTATATTACAACTTTGTATATTACAACTATTTGAATGAAAGACTAAAATTAGACTCAATACATTAAGTGGCCACAAAATAATTGGTGCATATGCACCAGAAGAGGTAAAAGAAGAAGACAGTAATATGTTTTATAAAGAATTACAGAATGCCATAGATAAAACAAACAAAACTGACTATTTACTACTAGCAGGAGATTTAAATGCCACAATAAAAAACAAAAAATACAAAACAAACATAGGTGAATTTGGCGAAGATACGTGTAATCAAAACGGTCGCAGACTGCGCGATTTTGTCATTTATAATAATATGAGAATAATGAAGTCAGTGTTTAAACACAAGGAAATACAAATATACTTGGTCAGCCAGAGGATACAAATCAGTAACTGACTACAATATCGTAAATTTTTAAATTAGTGGAGTTAATTTTAGACGTAAGAGCATATCGAGGCTTTGAATTAAACTCGGATCATTATATGGTATCAGCAAAAATTCGATTTAAACCAAAGTGGCTAAAAACTCGTAAAATTGAAAATTCTTACCAGCCAAGCTACAACATTTCTTCATTACAGGATCCCCAAGTTAGACAACAATATCAAAAATGAAAATCTGAAACAAATTCTCACAAAAGCAGCAACAGAAACCTTAGGAATAAAGCGCAAATGGATTAGAAAAAGAGGACTACGAGACTGGAACAAATCAATAGAAAATATAATAAAAACAAAAAAGGACAGTTACCAGATGGAACAATTTCGTAACAAAGCTAGAAAAGGTGGTACACAATGCCCATGCGATTTTCTTATAGGAGCGATATGCGTAATTAATACCATTTGACAGGAAAGTTTGAATCTAACAGTGGCATGGATGTTTGTGAAGTTTCTCGTGAAGTTGAGAACTCTGAAAGTTTAGGTGGAATATCCTTAAAATTGTCCCCCTGCTGCGAGAAAAAAAAGTTTCATCACGAAATGCATTCTCTAGAGACATTTATGACTATCTGTTCAGTTCAATATAGATGTTCTATTACAAGCCCTTCTCATTTTTGTCCTATGGTGTGGGACTGTTTTGGCGATGACTTTCAGCATTATTCTCAAAATATCGTTCTTCTCAGAGGTAACAAGTTCAAATATTCTACTTTTGCCGGTCCTCCTATCCTTTAACGGTTTTTGAGGAATTTTCATACAACATTCACGATGCCGTTTGCGATGGGTAAGCATCCAGTACATCCATTAACTCAATTACCATCACTGACATTGTACTATGCATAATTTCTTAACATATCGATCGCTAATAGTTCCAAACATGAATTGTTTGATTAAATCAGGGCGGCTGTTTGGATCATAAGATTCAAATAATCCCGCCAATAAAAACACAAAAGAATTTGTGAAGATCAGACTTAATCTTATGTTAGACTGCGTGAGATTTTGAGTACCTACGGACATAGCACTCCATGAGAGAAGAAATTAATTAGGATTTTGGTGAGATAAATATTTGGAAAACAGCTACAGTTACACCCACACGCGCGCGCGCGCAATATCTACATTCTTTACTTGTACGCTAGTCGTTCACCTTATGGCTTAATTCATTAACAACAGTGAATAGTGGAATAAATTAAGATGAATTTTATTACATTTAGCTGTAGTCTTCGAAGTATAAAATTATTTTAAAACCAAAAGACACACGCGAGTGCGCGCACCGCACACACAAAATTCTTACTGAAGTTCTACCATGACTAACAGTTTAACGCAGTTGTGAATTTTCGTTTAGATGTATAGTAACAAGTTTCCAAAACTTGGGTAAATTTAAAAACCAACTGATTAAGATTTGACATAGTAGTTTTGCTTTATTATAATCATTCTTTTTAATCTTCTGAAATGCTTTACTCTTTCTCCAATGAATTCATGGTCAGCCTTATCAGTCGCGATACATTTCAAGATATCTTGAACTAGATCTTTCTATATCAGTCAACAAGCATGAAGATATCTAGAAATGTGTTAGATAGCATATATCACGCCACCCATTGTTCGTATTTTATGTAACAGTTACAAAAATACGTAGTGAGAATAATTTGTTTTCATTTGTAAAATATTTTGTTATTAAAAATGGTTCGATTTAAAACAAAATTTGAGGTGACGAATTTCTGTCTAGCTAGGATGGAGTTACTGGTTTATTTCGAAGCAACCTTTTGGATAGTAAATATTTTTAGTTCAATGATAGACTAGTTTCTGATTTAAAACTAAAACTGAGACGTGTTCCCAAAGCTTTTGTAAAGATCCCAAATAACAAATATCGTAAAACGCGACTAGTTAGAGGAATTACACGTATATAAAAATTAGAACTAATTTCTTTACTGAGTGTCACAAAATATAATACTGCCGGAAGCTAGATTTTATTCAATTAATCTATCTGGATCATTAGTACAATCCCACTACTTAATGTGGATGCCAGATATATCTTAGCCTATATGTATTTGTCATTACGAGTTTCTTAAACTTTTTAGATTAGTTCAGTGCACATTGATCTCTAATTGTTTGTACAATTTGAGATAGTGTGTATGTGAGTGACTTAATATTTTAATTCAAGATACAATGATGCTATTTTTTTTAATTTTCCCATCTATTTATTTTTAATTCAATGGCAATATTTCTTTTTTGCTTATAGGGTGGTTCAAAATTCCACGTACAAACTTTGAGGGGAGGTAGAGAACATTAAAATCAACCATATTCACATAGAAAAGCATGACCGGAAACGTAACCCGAAAGTGCTAGGTGGCGCTGTTCGCCAACGTTCCAGGTGAGCAATTGGGACTTCCTCATTCAAGCTTTTGAATGAGGATGAACATGCGTCGTTTTACGAACACTGAGATGGCACACATGCACCTCGTTTACCATATTATGTATCGAACTACTATTGAACTGTTCACACAGTTACACCTAATAACGTTTTTTTTTTTTTTTTTTTTTGCTCAGTCAGTTTATATTCGTCATCGTTTTTTTATACGTTGGGGTCAAAATATTATTAATATCTTACGCAGTCATTCTGTTTGAAAATTATTTAATTTAGCTTCCTCTTTTTTTGCGGGGGGGGGAATAGTTTGCATTATATCCCTGTCAGTTCCACCTTCAGTATTTACATTTGCTTCCAGGTATGTAAAATTCTTAATTACTTCTACACGTTGTTTATTTTTAATTTCTTTGTGGCATCTGCTATTCACTTTAAGAACTTTTGTTTTAGTCTCATTTATTTTTAAGACTAACCACTTCAGTTGTTTAATACAAGTCTTCTGATTTCGCAATGTATTTCGATATCAAGACTATATTATCTTCATAATCTAGATCTTCCCCCTGTGATAGTTGGAATTACACTTAATTCATCTTCTTACACCTGTAACTTCTCTCATAATCCAATCGATGATTATGTTTAACAGGAAACCAGACATTACACAACCCTGTCTCATACCAGTCCTTATCTCAAACCATTCAGATGTTGTTTGCCTAAGTTATGTACTGCTAAATCCCAAACTTTCGACCTAACGTACAACGCTTATCCGTAAACGAGGAAGACTTCTCCGTTACCAAACATACTGTAATGTACTAAACGTGACTAGTCATGTGTGCAATGAATCGGCACCACGGTTCTGGTCGATAAGAACACGTTTCGTTGAAATGTCAACAAATCGAGGTGGGTTTTGCGTTATGCATTCAGTAACATTATTTATCGCAGAATTGCATCAGCACACCTCGCGTTCACAATTCATGCATTCCCCTTCACACAAACATGATTTCTGCTAATGTGCGATTTCCTATATATTTACATAGTTGCCGTTCTTAAGAAATGGAACTGATAAACTTTCCAAACTTCGAGAAATCTCTACGCATAATAAAACGCAAATTTGCTTCTGTATCTATCTGTTTGTTCACTTAAAACTCGAGGACTGCTGATCCGATTTTCTTTTATATGTATCAGGTTTTGGACGAACTTAGGTCAAATAAGTTTGGGAACCACTAGTTTACAGCAACAAAAAAAAAAGCGTTTATTATTGCGCCTAAAGGTCAAAGGTCAGGAAAAATATTTAAAATAGTATTTAAGAGGAGAAAGCGTTATTTCATCATGAACGTAACTGAAAAAAAAAAAGGCGATGTGGTCATTATCTTTATATGAGAAGTATAATATACACACAAGGCTAATTCTCATGGCAAATTCGATAACAATCTAGCTTCACAAGAAACAGACTAATAAGGTCAAGGTACATCAGTTTTCTTTCTGATGAAAAACTAAGGTAAATAACTTTTTTCCCTTGTGAAAATACATCAACTAAGAATCGTTTCGTGTCACGATATTGAGAAGTGGGTGTATTGTCACCTTGGGCTGCTGAACCACAGATTAAATCGTGTGTAGATCGAGAGCCTTACATAAACTTCAAGAAGAATTTAGTAGTACGGCTTTACATAATTAGCTTTCTGAAAAATAAATGAAGAAAACTTGGGAAGACCATACTCGGAAAAACGGGTTAGAAATGGGGAAAGTAGGCAGATATATTTTCAGTCGTTTTCATTAGAGACGCTGTTCGATAAGCAAACGCGGAGACACATGAAGTCCTGAGTTTCCATTTTTAGTTCGAGAAAACCGGTTTCTTTCTCTCTGGATAATAAAACATTACTTGCATTATTTCTGAGACTTCCTGCAGACCAGTTAAAGGAAATAAACAAATTAAGCGCTAGACCTAAGAGGAAAATGTTTCCGTGATCAAAAAAAATAGCTTGGGTTTTTGTTTATCCACTTAGAGTTGGATAATACTAGGGAATTAATTTTTGGGTTCAATAGCTTTAGAGAAATCCCTTTAAAATCTAGATTCGAAAATCTACCTTATTAGCAAAATATATTCGTTAAATCCCTAGCTAAATATTCACGGAATTCTTAACTTGGGGATTAAAGATTCCTTTTAGGGAAAGAAATTTCTCAATTTACACAATGGGGGTAAACTAGCACTAAGCCTATCAAATAAGGTCTACAATTCACTTTTCTGGAGTCTGTTTCGGATAGCCAACATCATTTAGTCCTGTCGGCTTAGACGCTTATCCATTTTTTTATTGAAAGAAAAATTTACAATCATAATTCGGTGACTAAGTGGGCACTACACTCAATTAAATTAGATTTTAATTTAATAACTTACTTTTGTGTATTTTATATAAAAATATAAATCACAGGCAAATGACTCGAGTCAGATTATCCCCAGATGGCAAGTGATATTTAATGATAATGCAATAGCAGGTGAAAAAGTTAGCATAGTAAATCGCTTGGTATTGTGGCCAATGTTTGACAGTTTAGCATTCGATTTACTGTAATTACGAAATATTCAGCTCATTTTCTCACCCATCGTTGCCTGCTGGAAAGGACATTATCTTATTTCAGGCATTTTGCCCAAACATCAACCATTCCAGATGTACAAAGTATTTTTAGCTTCTAAACAAAGATGTCCATCCAACTTCCACATTTATTTCCGCTTAGTTAGAAAATAACTTATCACTATTCAGAAATTCATAAAGATCGTCGAGAAAGTCCACTCGGATGTCAATGCCTATCATCACACCTCACCTTCAAATCAAGGCATATTATGGACTCTGGAAATTCATTTTTTTTTTTATTTTTTAATATGAATGACCCACAAAATTTTGTGAATCATAGCCACAGATACACTGCTTGAAAAGAAGTCAACAGACGCCATAGTGGCAGGAATAAACAGCCATGGTACCCGCCTTAAGATGTACGACCTCTTTTCACTGCCATGACTGGAGCAATCCTATGGGGCATACTTTCCACAAGTACGATAGCGATCGGTGGGAATTTTTGGCCATTCTTCCTGTAATGAAGTTCTGGACTGTTGTAGGGCGGATGTCCCTTGACCTCCCTCGAGGCAGTGTATGTTCTCGTTTCAGCCCTTTCCAAAAATAATGGAGAAACTGGTTTTCTTCATTATTTTTGGAGACCTCGGAAAAAACCAAACTGGTTTTCTCCGAGGTCTGCATCCGAAAATAATTACTCGTTAAAATGTAAAGAAAATTCTCTCTAGAGTTCTGCAATAGGACATGCAATATTCATTCAATTTTCTTTTATTAATTATTACTCAACATTTAGTTATTATTATTACACAACACCTCCAGGGAGTCCAAAGACTCATCAAGGGAGGGCACCTACTCTACAACTCTCCATCTCCACCAATCCACCAACCGCTAAGACCATCTACATCAATGCCATCTACTGCCGACCATCACCACTATTATTTTCACAGACAATCACAAACATCCATGCCCAGGGCAGGATTCGAATCTGCAGCCTTTTGGCTGGAGAGTGGATATGCTAACTTACTGAAAAAGCATTTTTCAGTAAAGTGTCAGAAAGGAGCTATTGGTAAATAAAGTGCTCACCATATTATTATTAATTAAAACTAAATTTTGAATTAAAGATTTGAACTAAGTGGAATTTTTAATATAAGATGAAGTATGACGAGTAAGTCGGGTTAAAGATTTAGCTAACTGTTTGGCTAACTTAAGAGTCGGGAGTCAATAGCATCCACTATGATGATGGGTGTGGAGGGAAAACTAAACAGTTTGAGTTAAACTAATTCAGGAGTCCAAGAAGTGACATTTTTAGAAGTTTTTCTATCAATTTTCTTCCACGGTGATTTCTTATTTATCACAAAGTATCTGATTTCACTGGTTCTTGCTTTTTAATCTTCTGAGGCACCCATAACCACAATGACGTTTTACCCATCTTTGTTTCAAACATCCATGACAGAAAAGACCCACAGGAAAGCCCCAAAATGAACACTTTGCACCAGATGTAGCTTATGACAGAGACTGATGGCAAAATCTAGTGATGACAGCATTAGACTTAAATGGCCCATTAAGATAAAAAAAAAAAAAAAAAAAAGAGTTAAGTTATTTATAATATAAGAACATTAGAATTTATTTTTTCTCTTGGCAATCATTTTTGTTTTTCATCAAAAATCTGGAGCCATATTTGTAGTAATGTTTCCATAATGCTAAAACACTAGAATAAAGTTCATTATAGGATCAATTCTAGTTTCAAAGTACAGAAACTTTATTGGCCTCTTTTAGTTATGGTTCCAGAGTTAACCAATCTTTGGTGAAGACTAGTCATTTTTATTCTACAGGAAAGAAACTCAGATGTTAGCCTTAAAACTCACACGGTCTTGGACAGTAAAACCAGTTAGGGTTAAGAACACAAAGTAATGGTAATTGTCTCCTATACATTGATCACTCAAGTGTCAGTAATGTCTTCAAATCAGTGAAAATAAACGCAACTATCGTGACAGCTAATGATGGAGATGGGATGGAAACCAAGATGGCCACATTGCCTCCAATTGATGAAAGTGACCATGAAGTCTTAGCCAAGTCAAAGCAGTCTTGATTTTGGAGATTGTAAAACATAAGGAATATTCTGTCAAGAAGGGATATATGTGGAACTACAAGCAGGTGACTATAACAAGCTTAGGAGGAAGCTGAAATCTGTGTCATGGCATAAAACACTGCTAGGGAAGGATGTTAGTAGTGCATGGGAGATAAACATGAGCTCCTTTTACTCTCCACAGTTGTCAGAAGAAGACAACTGTGGAGGGTATAAGGAGAAAAAAGGGTGACCAGCAAACTCATGAACAGTACAAGGCTCAGGCAAGAAAGGTGACCAGCATGGCAGGAAGGAAGGCAGGCAAAATCAGATTATGAGAGGAATCTAGTCAAGCGGGCCAAAGGCCATCTCAAAAGAGTTCTTTCATTACATGAAAGTAAGAGGAAGAATGACTAAAAGATTAATGAGTGATGGTCACAAGGTGGCAGAAGCAGATAAAATAGTGGTCACTGAGTAACTCAACTAAAATAGTTGAGTTACTCGGTGACCACTTTGCAAGGGTATATCATCCAAGTGAGGTTACTGCTGTATCATATGTGACAGATACCGAAGTGGGAACAGAGGTGGATGAATTAGAGGTTCTTGGGATATTGCAGAATCTCAATGTAAATACAGCTGGGATTAGTAGATGGGATATTAGCTTGGGTTTTGCAAGAATGTGCAAAGGAACTGGAAATGCTTCTGACTAGGCTCTTTAGTTTAAGTCTCAGCTCTGTTAGAGTTCCAAGCAAGAAAGAGGGCAAAATAATTCCTTCATTCACTTGTTGTGAACTGATTGGTGTGTGACCTCTGCCAGGTCTAACTCCCAATGATTTCGTTTATTCAAGACAATTAATTATTCATCGCAAAGCACATGATGGTGGACTTTGTCGACATTTGTTCAGGCAAAGAAATTCACAGAGTGAAACAACAGCATTGTAGTTGTTAGGTAGTACAGCTACCTAACAAACATGAGCAAAGCATATTGGGGAAAGGATAGTGCTCTGGATGGTATTAACAACCAGAATGAAGGGAAAATCCCATGTCCATGTTTTTAAACCCTCCTGGCACTTGCCGAGTTGTGCAATATGAAAATTCCATGTATTTGGTGTTTATAATGCCCCTGGTGGTGAATTTTTGAAATACTTTTAACCCCACAAACAGGAATATCATAATTTTGATCACCCTGTATGTACTTTGCCATGCATTATGGGAAGGGTCACTCAATATCTAGATCAGTGTTGACCTATACTGAAGTTTCATCAGTAAAGTTAGATCATGAAGATGCTAAAAGCTAAATCAATGACTTAACTGGGACAATTCAAATGCAAAATCAACTGCCTCTATATCTATATATACATACATACAAGTAGCCTAATCACGAAGATCTGCTATCCAAATATTTGTTTGCTCATGTTTGGGTAAATAAGTTAAATGTACTTTCTGACTCAGTAAAAATATTATCAGAACTATCTCTCAAGTATTTTGATAATATATTTTGATAATACAGTGAAACACTAATTTGCTACTTGTGTAAGATAATGCCAGCCTGGTTGGCCGAGCGGTTAGTGTATCCGCTCTCCATCCAAAAGGTTGCAGGTTCGAATTCCGCTGTGGGCATGGATGTTTGTAATTGTCTGTTGAAATTACAGTGATGGTGGCAGACTGTAGATGGCGTTAGTGTAGTTGGTGGATTAAGTGGTTGAGATAGATGTAGAGTAGGTGTCCTCCCTCGATGAGTCTTTGGACTCCCTGGAGGTGTCACCTAATAATAATAATAATGACTTTTGCCATTGATTTTTTTTGGTAGCTATATCTACTCAATGTTCCCCGAAATTTTTGTTGGCTAATACATGCATAAAAAGCATTTTGTGCACAAGTTTCCAGTCTCAGACTTAATGTGTGTGGTAAGCCCGTGCTCACAAATAGTGAAAAATGTTAGAGAACCATCACTGTGTAGAACAGAAGCTGGAATAAGCTGAAGTTGTAATAAATTATTGTAGCAGGAATCAGACAGTGCAAATGATGTTTAGGAATCAGGCAGGATTTTCAATTTCGGCATAACAAACTCGAGCTATATTTCAGAATCTTTTTGTAGATATTTTGTATTTCAATATACAGAAAATCTGTTTTCAGTCACTTATGATATACTACATTTTTATCACTGGAGAACAAGTATGAATAAAAAAGGATATGAATTCAAGGTAAGATGGGAGGTGAAAGTACTCATTCCAGAAAGAATTTAGGAATGCTACACAAATATCCGAATTAGGAAACTGAAAGCAATTGTCTCACCAGAGAAATGAAGAATAAAACTATACAGGTCATCACATTTGACAATGTTACAATGCCAAATGACATGAAGCTCAAAATTATTTGCAAGCAAGGTTCTGTGTAGAATCTGTATCTGATCTCTGAAAGCTCTGTATTCTAATGTCTGATCATGATTTGAACAACTTATGAGGGTGGTCTGAAAAGTTCTCGGCCTAACAATGAAAAAACAAATTTATAATTTCGGAATTTTTATTTTTCAACATAATCTCCCTAATACACTAATACATTTATTCCAGTGATGCTCTGGCACCATTATCCCATTCCTGTAGTGGTTCTCAGTAAGATCTCCAAAATACCCCTCTACAGCTGTAATCACCTCTTAATTAGAAGAAAAACACTGACCAGCAAGGAAGAGTTTTAGTTTTGGGAAGAGATAGAAGTTAGAGGGAGCCAAATCTGAGGAATAGGGTGGATGTTCCAACAATTCATAGTGCAGATCCCTTAATTTTCCCATTGCCAAAACACCTTTGTGGGCAGGTGCATTGTCCTGATGAAAGATGATTTTTTCCTTCCGCAAACCGGGTCTTTTCTCACAAATTTTTTTCATCTAGTCTGATTAAAAGACCGGAATAATATTCCCCGGTTATTGTTTTACCCTTTTCAAGATAATTAATAAACAAAATGCCTTTAGCATCCCAAAACACCGATGCCATGACGTTTCCTGCTGATGGAACAGACTGTCTTCATTGGTGCTGAACAACTGTCTTCTGTCCACTGTTTTGACTGCTGTTTGGATTCTGGTGAATCCAAGTCTCATTCATAGTAATAAATCTATGCACAAAAGCAGTTTTATTCTTGCTAAAGTGTTCCAAGCACTTTTCAGAGATTTTCATGCGAGTGTGTTTTTGATCTGTTGTGAGCAAACGTGGCACTCATCTTGCGCAAAGCTTTTGCATTTGCAATTCTTCATGCAAAATATATCCTAGATGTTCTTTTGAAGTGCCTATAATCTCAGCGATTTCATGCACTTTGACTCGCCGGTCACCAGTACCACATCGTGCACTTGATCAATGATTTCTGATGTTACACTTTTTGGATGTCCTTCACGTAGATCATCTTGAAGGCTGGTACAGCCATGTTTAAACTCAGCAGCCCATTTCTTAATTGTTGAAAATGAAGAAGAGTGCCCATAAACTTTTTATGAACTTGGAATGAATTTCTTTTGGCATTAAACCTTCTTTTAGAAAGAATTTCATAACCGCAAGATACTCAATTTTATCCATTTCAATGGATACAGACAACACTTTTGCTTCTGGTTAAAAGACAGCTGTATAAAACAAACTACTTGATAGAATGACTTGCAATTTCACATGGATGCTTATGTAGAAAAAAGCATTGTGCCATTAGTGTTGCCATCTATGGTCGAGGCTGAGAACTTTTCAGATCAGCTTCGTATGTGAGAAGGGATGACAACTGGATGAGGTTACTAGTGAGGATAAAGTAAAAGGGTGTTAATGGAAATGTCATCTAGAAATTATAAGACAGCTGAAAATTTGGGTGGATGTTTATTACTATATTACACATGACTGATGTCAAGAACAAATGTCTCAGCATCACTTTCAAGATCTCTAAGTCAAAATTGTATACATTAAAGAACTGAGAAAAATTACTGCTGTCGAGGAAGCTATTCTGCAGATCTAGATTGCAGAAAAGAGGTCATAAAAGTTGCACAGAATAAGTTCAGAACATCTTCACATAGAGATCAAAAAGAAATCCATATTACCCAATTTCTATTGTAATATCAGAGTGTGCCTATGTGGATAAATCCTTCCTATAAATAAATCTTATAATGCCTTTTCATTCCTCAAAGGGAAGAGATGACTAGGTTTTATTCCTAATTTTTGTGAAAACCATTAGGCACTTGATTTCTACCATTCATCCTCACTACACACTGAACTGCATGAATGACATACACAGGGTGTTCGGGATAAATTTGACAGTTTCGTAAGGAAAAAGAAAATCTTCTTTGTATCTATTAAATTTAATGAATTGACAAAAAAACATTACAGGCAGAGTTAATTACAATACTATCAACAAGATTTACTCAAAATAACCACCATTAGCATCGATCACAGCTTCAATTCTGCTTCGGAACCTCGAACAAGCTGATGCTACAGTCTCCCTGGGAAGGGCCGCAAAAACTGTTTTAATTTTATCCATTAACTGGGCTTTTGTATTACTGGAAGTGCGATTGGTGTCTTTTTCAACTGCGCCCCATACAAAATAATCCATGGGGTTAAGGTCTGGGGAGTTTGGAGGCCAAACATTTGGACTGGTGAAGTCGTAGAAATTTTCAGACAACCATTTTTGACTTTTCCCAGAGGTGTGGCAAGGGGCCGAATCCTGCTGCCATACATACGGCCTACCATTGGCTACCCTTGTTATCCAGGGCTTGACTACAGTTAGCAACTCCACGAACAAAGCCCGAATTCCAATGCCAGGGTTCTTCAACACCTGTTCCTGCAGATTTGCGAGGAATTCTGCTGTGCGAACGCAATCAGATCGTCTGCTAGGGATCTTTCTTCTTGCTACATCCTCGTAGTCACCATTGCAAGTCTCTAGTTCATGCCTGATTGTTTTTACTGTATTCAGGGAGCATTGGGCAGCAGTCGTAATATCCTTATTTTGATGGCGGGCACGAATCATCATGATACAAGTTATTCTCTTCCATGATTCAGGTGGGTTCCAGCTATCCATCCTTTCTGACATCTTGTATATGAATGAAGAAGGGTCCAAACTTTTAAATGAAGAGAAGTGTGTGTTAATACATGTAACTTACGGAAAAATATAATTAATTATAAATATGTCAAATTTATCCCGAACACCCTGTAGAAGGCTTATATTCCTCATCCTAACTAGTACTTATTAATATGCACTTGTGTATGTGTTGTAGAATGTTCTGAGAGGACAGCATGTGTATTCAAAGTGGATAACATACCTGCTCTCGAAGCAGACTCCAGGTTTAAATCTTGTTGCTGCAGGCATGAATGTTTCCAGGATGAGAGATAAATTTCATTGCCTAGTGTTAGATCTGCTAATTGGAAGCCTGAAGTGGTTTGAAAAAGTTCCATGTTTGATCTCTAAAGATGAGTCTGTGCACTATGTAAAATAAATATAAAAATATAAAAGAAAAAAAGAAAAATAAACCTTAGCCCACCCATGGTACTATATTCAAATGTCATTATTACTATATGTCAAATTTATCCCGAACACCCTGTAGAAGGCTTATATTCCTCATCCTAACTAGTACTTATTAATATGCACTTGTGTATGTGTTGTAGAATGTTCTGAGAGGACAGCATGTGTATTCAAAGTGGATAACATACCTGCTCTCGAAGCAGACTCCAGGTTTAAATCTTGTTGCTGCAGGCATGAATGTTTCCAGGATGAGAGATAAATTTCATTGCCTAGTGTTAGATCTGCTAATTGGAAGCCTGAAGTGGTTTGAAAAAGTTCCATGTTTGATCTCTAAAGATGAGTCTGTGCACTATGTAAAATAAATATAAAAATATAAAAGAAAAAAAGAAAAATAAACCTTAGCCCACCCATGGTACTATATATTACTGTATTCAGGGAGCATTGGGCAGCAGTCGTAATATCCTTATTTTGATGGCGGGCACGAATCATCATGATACAAGTTATTCTCTTCCATGATTCAGGTGGGTTCCAGCTATCCATCCTTTCTGACATCTTGTATATGAATGAAGAAGGGTCCAAACTTTTAAATGAAGAGAAGTGTGTGTTAATACATGTAACTTACGGAAAAATATAATTAATTATAAATATGTCAAATTTATCCCGAACACCCTGTAGAAGGCTTATATTCCTCATCCTAACTAGTACTTATTAATATGCACTTGTGTATGTGTTGTAGAATGTTCTGAGAGGACAGCATGTGTATTCAAAGTGGATAACATACCTGCTCTCGAAGCAGACTCCAGGTTTAAATCTTGTTGCTGCAGGCATGAATGTTTCCAGGATGAGAGATAAATTTCATTGCCTAGTGTTAGATCTGCTAATTGGAAGCCTGAAGTGGTTTGAAAAAGTTCCATGTTTGATCTCTAAAGATGAGTCTGTGCACTATGTAAAATAAATATAAAAATATAAAAGAAAAAAAGAAAAATAAACCTTAGCCCACCCATGGTACTACCATACTATAGGTAGTATGGTAGTACCTTTTGGGGATAGGCACCACATAAAAAACCCTCCAGAATCTTTTTTTCCTTTTTGCAGGCCTAATGCCATGGAAGTTACCAAAAGGCCATATATAGGCATCCTAGAATAGAAACGACGGAAACAATAACAAAAGGTTTGAAAACGGTTATGATGATTACTTGATGAGAAAGCAGCCAGTTCGGTTTCATTCAGAAATATGGTGTTTGAGTACTGAAAATAGTGATGAACTTTGAGATCAGAATTTAGATCACTCAGACTGCTTAAAATCTATACTGCATTAGAGACTTTTTTTTTATTCATTGCAGGCTAGGTTGGCTGAGTGGATAGTATATCCAATCTCTAATCAAGAGGGGGTTGTGGGTTTGGATCCGCAGCTTATGGATTTACAATCAATGCTACTATATACTAGCCATTAATATTTATGAATGTCTTTATGTGGAAGATGAATTTCATTGCATGTTACACCATCACCTTACTTAGTAAAGACATGAAGTGGCTCAAAAAAGTTCCATATTTGGTCTCTGGAGCATATTTATTTATGAATGTCTTTATGTGGAAGATGAATTTCACTGCATGTTACACCGTCATCTTACTTAGTAAAGACATGAAGTGGCTCAAAAAAATTCCATATTTGGTCTCTGGAGCATAGATCACAGATTGTCTAGCTTTTTGCTCACCCATGGTACTGACATAGATCTTTCAAAGAGGAGAGAAATGAATTTGTCTTTCTCTCTCTCCTCTTTGTTCTGCAGAAGAGAGAAATTCATTTCTGCCCAAATATAGCCAGGCGCATACATACTCTATCTCCTTCCCTCTCTATACATATCTGAAAGAGTGGATGATAGCAGAATTATTCAGTAGTCAATCCAGAAGCCTCCTTATATGTTATTAAGTTTGATCAGATACATCACCTGACAGCAAGCCTATAGAACTATTTTACTGTCGTACCTTCCTGGGGTGCTGCTAACATCTTCACAGTACATCACTAATGCTTCATGGTGACATAAATAGATAAAGGCAAAACCACACACACATCCTGCTCTGAAGTTCAAACATGGTTTTACCCGCTTACAATGATAAGTACTGATGTAAAGGAAGTGCTTGAGGTAGGCATCAAGAATTATGAGTTAGGAAAATGGCACTAAATACTAACTTTTGACAATATTATGTTTGAAGAGATAATCAAGGATAATGTATGTTTAGGCAAGTATATGAAAGTCAATATTGATCTGAAGGTCTGGATAGTGTTATGATCAAGTGCTTCCTTCTATCTTTGGGAAGGATTCCAAGAAACACACACCGCCATAGTTTATATATGACTGCAAGGTGCAACTAAGATATTATATGGCGAGTTATTCTTAAGGGGAATTCTGTACATTAAAAGAAAAAAGCTTTTTTGCATTAAAGCAGTATCCTAAACTGAAAAAAAAAAATATAATTAACCGGTGACAGTTTATTTTTCGCTTGGTTAGAATATAATAAATTTAGTTTAATCCTTTATCCAAGTGTGAGCAAACAAAGTTTGCACCTGAAAGCTCACACTTGGATAAAGGATTGAACTAAATTTATTATATTCTAACCAAGTGAAAAATAAACTTTCAACATCTTTCTCTAAATCCAGAGTAATTTATTTAAAAGGTGGCACACCATTTGGCAACTCCTATAGGTAGAGATGACCTTGCTAATGCTTCTGGCTGGTATCACCACTTGGGCCTGGCTCACACTGAAGAGACCTCAATAAAGGTTGAAACTAGTCTGGGAAGTGGCCCTTCCCTTAATGCATAACATTATACATATCCGCAAGGAGATGTGTTTTGCATTATGGGAGATACTGAGATAGGAGTGATGTTAGCTTGCTCCACCTTTGCAAGGAGTTGCCCTGGTGTTGTACCACCTTACCCCAGTCCTGAAGATACTTTCAGGTGCAAACTTTGTTTGCACTTGGATAAAGGATTAAACTAAATTTATTATAATTAACTGGTATCACTGATAAAAAATAAATTTTTTTAAAAAGTTGAAAAAGAAATGCATTAAGAGAATTCTGAATTTTACATATTATTTGATATATATGTGTTAAATAATTCTAAATTTCTAATAACCATTTTGGGATTTTAACATGGAATATATCTGTACAGTAGACACTATACTCATACAGCTCAGCCAAAATTCATGCCTGCATTTGTATTGCAAATTGAGCTGATGACAAGGTGGATAATTCAGCAGATTGTACATACTGTGGTAGTGTGCTTTCTAAACAGCGTTGTGGAGAGACAACATGAATTCCAAAAAGCACATGGTGTGAGAAGAGTACCTAAACAAAACCATATGAAGATGGGCGACAGTGTTCTGAGACTGATTCAGTGACAAGCTAAGGTCAGGTTCACGGCTATTGCAAACACTGGCTGTGAATAGCACTATGCACAGCTTTAAAAAAAATGCTTCAATGATATTTAATTAACAACAAATTTCTGAGACTTTGCTGCACCAGATTATGGAAAGATAATATTATACTATCCACATAAGGTGAAAATTAACCACAACTCATCTACTAATTCATACGTTACTCTCAAATTTGCTGAGTATTTTTTTTTTTTGAGTCACCCATAATGGCAATAACCAAATTTGTTGCACATGCTCAAACAAATTTGATCCGAACATCCAACACTCACATGATGTGCTAAGATCCAGTTGCTTCAGATGTGGGTTTGTTTTGTTTGTGAAGTGAATACTCTCTCTTATAATGAGAATGGCAAGAAAAGTATTGTCATTATGGATAACTTTCAAAGTTACTCATAGAATCAAAGATAAGTATACGAATGTGGATGATAAGCTACATGATCTGTACTTTGCATGGACAGTCACTGAAATCTTCAGTTCATTACATCATTAAAAAATTGATTTTTTATGATTATTAGACTCTGCACACTGCCTTTCTGAAGAGTTGCAAATTCTCACTGGTCTTCAACAACCTACTCGTTAAATTTGTCTAACAAAATATTTTTGTGTACGTCTCATTAGGTACATCTCACTGTATCTAACAAACACCAGAACTAGTACTGGATGTCTGTTTCAGGATGTATAAAGCAGATATTCAGTCACTGTATGTGCAGATGTAGTTCCCATGAGCATGACCTAAGACCGAGGATGGTATGATAATCAGCAACAAAAGTACCAGTACAAATATCACAAATTACTATTCTGCTGGAACACTCATGCACATCACTGTCTAGAGTGTACCAAAAATGTCCAACAAAACGACTGAAAAATGGCAGTGCAATAGAGTGGCTATCTTCCAAAGAGCAGGAAAATATAAGAACGCATAACGTATGATGCTGTCACAGACATGATATGACAGTGAACTACCTCACTCATTTGCACTCCTGCCAGATTAAAAAACACACGAATCTAATTTCCCCTAATACCAATGAAGTAAACATTCTGATATTATAACCTAATAAAACAGACAAGCCGGTGACTATGTACATTCCTTTATGCTCCTGGTTGACCTGTTTCATAATAGTTATTTCTAACAGAGTAACATACTCATGCAAGACAAACATTGTTTTGAAATAGCTCTAGGAGCACAAGGGCAATTTTACCGCATCTCATTGATCTGCTCAGACTCAATACCTACCCAACTGAGCACTTGTAGATGGAAAGTACTGTACATTTCATAATGAATGCACAGCTGTGTAAGATCTCCCCAATATGTCTGCCAACTGTGATAAAGTCGGCCACAAGTGCAGTGGGGATAATCATGCCAAGGAAGCTTAGGTTATAAGGCAAGCAAGTTTATACACCTGTTAATAGCGCTTGTTCACAGAGTTGTCTGTTTTGCAAAAGCAAAAAAAAAAAAAAAAACATTTTCTGTGAGAGAGCCTGCAATTTGTAAAGCATTTATAAAAGACTCATGCGGGTCAGAAGAGATGCATGTAACAATGTATGTGGGAGCAGAAATATATTTACTATACATATTACAGGCATAGTGCATAATAATTAAGACAAAAACAATGCAGAGGGGTTTCAATTACTAGATTTTTTTTTCTGAATTGCTAAACTGCAGTGTTTCAAAAGTATATACTTTAGTAAGTGGCTGGATAATATAAGGTAGGACTGACAAGCTGGATCTGGCTTGCAGAAAACTCAGGGTATTTTGTATAATTGTTCTACAAGTATTTCTTTATTTTTCTTATTCAAAAATTAAAAAATTAGGATTGGGTAAGTTCAATGGTTGGGAGTTTACTTGGTATTTGATACAGCCATCTTACCAATCCTCTGCTTATCAACTGAGGATAGGTGTATTATATATGCATGTGTACTTTTGGGGCCAGTTTGCCAGCCTGTGGGATAAAAAATCTGATGTGCCAGGAGAAAAAAATCAACTTATCTTCCAGTGAAAAGTTCTATGTTAAGGTTCCTTACATCGACAGAATTCATTCCCATAGGGTTTTTTCCCACTCGGAAACTCGGGTTTTTCATCCCCAGAACAGGCAAACCAGCCCCATGAACACACACACACACACACACACACACACACACACACACACACACGGATTACAGTCAGGAATGCCTAAGACCCAGTCATAGGCCTGATTCATTAGCTATGCTGGTCCCAAGCCCAGATAAAATTAGGAGGGGGGGGGGATTGAGATGGTGTGTAATTCCCCTGTAAAAAAGGGCCCAGCCGTTGTATTATCACATGCTAAATAAATAAATTCCCATATAGTTTTAAATGAAGCGCAAACAAACATGGTATCTTCATGCCTGAGTTCTCCATTAACATTATAAACACAGCACCATCTACATCCAGTAGATGGTGCTGTGTTGATGGTAGTAGCGTAGTTGGAGGATTAATTAATGGAGACTGCGAGTTGTAGTAGGGTAGTGTGCTCTCCCACAATGATCCTTCAACTCCTTTGAGGTTATATAATATGTAAAGTTTTTTTTTTTAAGTAATATGTAAAGTTTTTTTTTTTTGTGGTTCCCACTCATATCTATAATTCATTTTTATAATTTTTAAAAAAATTTTTACATGGTCCAGAAACCCACATACAACTTTTCAAGGGCCCTTCAAGCTTCCAGTAAGCAGTTTAATGCAAATTTCACCCCAAAGGTTGTAAATCTAATATTTTAGTATCTACTGTAACTGTCAATTAGATAATCTGGAAGCACTGATTTAGGAACAAACATGTAAAAGTTTCATGCCACCAATTAAGAGAGTGATGATCTTGCACTGCAAAATGAAATTTATTATTATTAAGATTCCACCGGCATCTGCATGGAGTCCAGAATTCATTGTGGTTAGTCCTATGTTTCTATCACTTGAAGACAGTAAAAGACACCTGAGTCACATTCGGATAAACCCAAAGCCTACTAGTTGTGGAGTAGAAATGCTATCTATTACATCAAGGCAATCACTGCTCTAAGTTAAAAAAAAAAAAAAAAAAAAGTGTTGGCTTTGTGTTTATTTGGTGGTATTATTGCGCTTAGAAAGACCTCAATTCGAATTGAGGTCTTTCTAAGAATTACCTTTATAAGGACTCTTCAACTAAAGGTGGGTTAGCCGGTCTCATACAAAAGTGGGGGTAGGGGTTTCTCCAACATGAAACTCAGGGGAGGGTTCATGCAAAACAAATGGCCATAACACGCGTAATTAACAGACATAACACACAGAGGACCATACTTATGCGCAGGCACACGATTTTCTAGCTGGTGGTCCGAAAAATTTAGGGACCCCTAATAATGAGGATGTGGTCCGTAGCAATGTTGCGCCGCGGGCCCTTTTAATGAACATGCTTAAACTCGCGCGCACTGTGATATAACAGTTAATTACACGCTGCGTGTAGCCAGTAACCGCATGATAAACTTCTTTGTGTAGATACATAACAAATCTCAGTAATTAGTATTTTATTCTTACCTCGTATCTCTCGGAAGTGTAAATACAACAACTTTGAGAAACTTCCAACCTCCAGCTAAAAGGTATATGGAATATGCGGAAATAAAAGCGGCCAATATAGAACACACTGAACCTAACCACAGAGAAACAAACAGGCCCCAAAAAATAACTGTCCTTATAGCAACCGCATTTTCCTCTATAGCTGCCTTCATTTTTGTTGGCAAACGACGATCTGAAGATGAAATTATCTCGTCCACAGTACTCATGAGAATGGCAGCGTTGTGTTACACGCACTCGCGCGCTTAACACAAACGAACAGCTGATTGATTCATCACATGAATGCACAACTTTTCCTGCACGATGAAATAAATATTCACTGTCAATACTTTACTACCGGGTCCACAGCGTCATCTGGCGAATAAAAAAGACAATATTAAATACAAAAATCAAGTTCTTAGGACATGTGCAACTTCGGACGACAATTTTATTATAATAATAAAAATAATAATGAAATTAAGTTTTTGCTTACTATTTTTCTCTCTTAGTGAGAGAAAACGAAATTCTTATTACACTATCAACTCCATGGAGACTGATCGAGGCAGACACTAAACATAAAGGTTGGTCAATTGGTAGAGCCTCTGCTACTAATGGCTCACGCAAAAAGTTAAGCAAGCTTGAGCGCGGTTAGTAGTTGGAAGGGTTCCAATCGTTCGATGCTGTTAGCACACTCTCCCTCGATGAGTCTTTGGACTCTCTGGAGGTGTCAAATAATAATTATGCCAAGCACTGTCCCAGTAGCGCATTCAAGGTTAATCTTGGATGATTAACCTTGAATGCCCAAAAATCTGTTCCTAATTAATAAAAATGAATTTTATTAATTAGGAACAGATTTTTGGAAATTTTTCTAGTGTTTTTTTTTCTTTTTCTTTTGGGGAGAAGGGCCCCTTGTTCCCCCCTCTGGGTGCGCCACTGCACTATCCAATATTTGCCAATATCGATCATACTTCGCGGTGAACACATTCACCAACATGATACCCACAAGAATCTCTAGCAACCTGTTCACCAAGAAAAAAATCTAATCGTGACATCCTTATTAATAACACTCTTACTCAATTTCCAGGGAAGAGGTCAGGTGGAAGACCCTTAATTCTTCCCACCTGACCTCCTTTGAAAAATTTCCTCTGGATCATCCCATAAAAAACTTCAAGTAATGTGTATGCCTTTATCATATCACTCCTTTTCTGACTACCGACTAGTTTCTGTAATCCACGAATCTTCAGCTTCTTCTTATAAGAAGCATTTCATAGACTTACCACTACTTTGGTCACCCACCTCTGCATTCTCTCCACCTCTTCCTCATCCGAAAGAAATCCAGGTGACCAGATCTAAGTAATCCGGTAAGCTGTTTTAGCAATTTTTTCAATATGGTCACACGCATGTATAACGTGCATATAGAAGGACACAATGTTCCAGAAGTCCCCGTTCCTCTTCGCGAATGGCCGAAGTCCGTGAGGCTACATTTCGATGACGGCACGCATAGCATCCAACGAAAACGCTGCCACCGCTCGCTCCAAATCCGTCTGGCTGGCGATGCTGGTGTGCGTATGTTGCAAGCTACTCTCTCAAACTCCGATAATAACTTGATGTCCAAAGGATTCGGATCGGGACTTCCAGACGGCCAATCAGATGATGATGTGTGGTTCGGGCACATTTACCTCTAGCACAGGCTGCAGCAAGGTGTCTTGATACACTTGGCGGAGATTTTGACCCCTTTCTCGCAGAAATGCAGCTTGGATATCCCTTGATACTGTTCCTCCACCAAACAATCAAGATAAGGATTGATGACCACTTTGAATCCTGTGTGCTACGGCAAGTACTGTACGCTCATACGGGGCATATAACCGATTGTTTTGCAATTAAACAAATTTTCAATGTCAATCTTCTCATCCTGTGTAGCTCAGTAGAAGTGGCGTTTGCACTCTACAGCGCTTGACTGCATGAAGAAAGGATTTGGTGGTTCGAATCTAGTCGCCGACTAGAGGAAATTCCTCTAAGCCTTTTTTTGACCGGCTCCCGAGTTAGTCGATCTCTGGCATGGGCTAGCAGGTTTTTTCTCCCAGAAATTCGGGTTTTTCGTCCCGTAAACTCAAGAAAATCGACCGTCGAACTCACACTATTTTCAGACATTAAAAATATTGTGTTAGGGTTAGGGACCACGAGATGGCGGTACTAGCTTGCCGCCTTCTTCACTGCGTACCGATGAATCAGTGATAGCCTTTGGCCAGCTATCTCTCTGATTGGCTACCAGTGGAGATTGAACCCCCCACTCAGTCTCCAATAAGTTAAATAGGGTAAACGGCCCCACCTACTCCTTATATGGGAACAAATAGGCCTTAGGTGATTTTTTTTTTAGATCTTCTCATTTGTGAAGAGAATATCTCTGTATCTGTTGTTCGCGCACCTCCAGAGAAGTGCCTTTGATTTTATCACCCTCTGCTGCATACCTCGTGGTGCTAGAAAGTGTCTAGTAGAACGACGAAAGGGATTTCAGGTCATCATTTAGTATATGTGACATCGTTCCCTGCGACTCGTTCATATCTCGCGAATCACTTTCTGTGTTGTTGCAGGATTAAGGTGGAGGCATGCATTCACAGCCTTAACAAGCTGTTACAACCTAATGATGTAACAGCTTATGAGGTCTGTGAATGTAACGATTCTTACATCCTAAGAATAAAATAA